>NC_056726.1:360620860-360640860 GCF_019279795.1 Protopterus annectens | reverse complement strand
AAAAATTTGTGCATTATCATCATAACCATAAATAATTGGACTTTGTAAATATATATTTTTGATTTTAACAGCTATTTTGATAAAAGAAGGGCTGTGTCTAAAGCCATGCTTGAAAACCGAAGACTGCCCTTAACAATGATATGGCATTAAGCAATTACTTTCTGTTACATTGTTCAATCAGCAACAAGCCCTGCCTTTTCATTTTTGAACAGAAGTACCATTCATTACATTAACAATTTTTTAGTAAATTTGTTTATGAAACAAATTATTTAGCTTCACTTTTTTCGTGGCATAATACTTCCCCTTAGGGTACCTAATGCTTTACACTGAACCAAGCACTGAGATTTCTGAATAATCTCCAGTACATTCTAGCTAAGGATGGTACATGGTTGAGTCTGCATAATGTTACAAGTAAAGAAGATCACTGAAAATAATTTATTCAGATTTATTTGATATTCTAGTATTGTAAAATAAACTGAATAAGCACCTTCATTATAGCAAGTGGTAATACACAGAAAACTAGGATCTACTTTTCTCAAATGAAGGGCTTATTGACTTGGGCATTAGTTGATTGTAGCACCCCCTGCCCCAGGTGGAACTGTGTAGGTGTGGCTCTGTCTCGCTCAACTAATCAGATGAAGTCACTGCTAATAATCCTTAAACAAAAAAGATATTATGGCTTTTTGTGAAAAGCAGTACTTTAGAGAAACTCTGTATCATATGCGGCAAGGGGGCTCCCCTGCACCCCCTACTGCATAATTAAAATCAACTTTTATTCACATGGCAATACTCCACTAAATCCTCAGCTCCTGCCTGCAGTATGAGAATGTTGTCAAACATAAAAAACAAGCCTGCCACTCTGGAATAATATGAGGTTTGCTACTGTACATTACAGGGATACTAAAAGGAATATGCTGTGACTTATCAGCTTTCCTTTTGGTTTCGCAGCATACTTCTCAAGCGTACCTCATTATGAGGAACGTACCTCATTTGCGGTCTTAAAAAGTTTGTGTTCTTCAAAGTTCCACATTGAAAGGGTCTGTCACGCATTCAATATTGGGAAATGTTTAACTGACATTCGTAGAAAATAGAAATGAATCATAACAATTCATTAAAATATCTTTTTTATAAGTAAATGGAGCATATTTAGACCATCCTATGACCTTCCTAGTTGAAGCTATTAGTGTACCATTAGGATGTGTTCCACATTTTGCCCATTTGTTTCACATTATAAGGGGTAGTGTTCCTCATTTTGGAGATGAAAGGTTGAGAGCTATGTTTCACAGCAGCAAATAAACATGTTTAGCAGTTTATCATATCTGTTACTCATATACTAAACATTTGAATTTAAATGCCCAAACCCTGTTTGAGTTTTTAAATTAAGTGCATTTTTACTGCAGCAAGATTCATATTCCTTTAGATATCAACACTTACCAAACCCTGGCTTACTGCCTCTTTGAGTTATGGTGGGACAATATCTCCATTTCACAGCATCCATAATAGTCACTATCAAGTATTTCCATTTATTATTTATATTTTGTTTGGGAAGACACTGCAGGTGTTGTTTGAGCCTTTAAAAAATTAAGTTCTAACAAATACTCATTGACAGTGGTCAAATATCAATTCAGTTGTGTTTGCCATCACATATGCTTCAAGATAAAATATCCTGATACCTTCTATGTAGCATGGTTTTGGAATTATTAAT
The DNA here is from genome assembly GCF_019279795.1 of Protopterus annectens. Classification (NCBI taxonomy): domain Eukaryota; kingdom Metazoa; phylum Chordata; order Ceratodontiformes; family Protopteridae; genus Protopterus; species Protopterus annectens. The sequence goes on along the minus strand of NC_056726.1, from coordinate 360,639,155 downwards.
GTTAATATGGACGAGCAATATTTGACGTGTAAAGGCACAGAAGGAGGTAATTGCAGAAATGCTTGGAGATACTTAGCTGAATTGAGTTAAGCAAAGCTTTACTGATGATCTGTTAATTTTAGTACATGGTAAAGTTTCTCCCATCATTCCTAATGCATGTACATGTAGTTGTTAAGAGAATAGTTGTGGGTCATCAGCCATTCACCACTGACAGTGGCCCTTCTTCCTCTGCTGCCGGACACACTTGGCATAGTTGTGAATGTCTTTGCCTCCCATGCATTAGAAATATCCTGTGTCTCCAGGAGACAAGAAGGAAGAGCAGTGCAACAAGCCACTTATTTTGGGATCCAGAACCTACTACTCAGGGGAGGTCAGACTAGAAACTGAGGTGACTAGGAACTGAGGTGAGGGAGACCCTTCAGAACGCAGTGAAGGGTGTCATCTGAATTAGTGACAGACGCATGGCAGTCAGACTCCACTGTAAGGATTGGGTAGTATTCCTAATGTTAGCCTATGTACAGCAGCAGGATTGTGATAGTGAGGAAAAGAGTATATTCCGGCAGCATTTCTAGTATCTACTAGATAAAGCAGGACAGGTATTAATAATGGGAATTGGAATGCACTTATTTAGAATAGACAGAACAGGATGTGAGAACTACCTAGATCCACATAGGTGTAGCAACAAAAATAAAGAAAGAGGCCATCATAGACTTCTGTCTGGCAGCTGGCTTGATGATGGCCAGCACATGGTTCAGCAAGAAACACAGGCAAATGATCACATACAAGACTGGCCAACATGGAAGTCAGGTTAAACTTCCTCCTAGTAAGGAAAGGACGACAAACATTTGCAAGCAGTGGTCAGAGAAGACTTAAGATTAACAGAGAAAAGGCTGAAGACCTGTAAGTTGACTGGAACAAAAGTAAAGGCATTCAAGGAAATAGTTAGGGAGGAAGAGAAAATAGGTCTAGTTAAAGAAGAATGGCAGCGTGTCAAACAGCAAGTGAGGACAGTAGAACAGATGTTCAGCCTCTGTATGGAAATTAGGTAAAAACTGGTGGCGGAATGCAGATGTCCAGGAAGTCATCTAAAGAAAGAAGTGGTGGAAAAAGTGTGAGATAGAAAGGACAGTCTAGCCTAAGAAGGAGTACTGATTGGCTAACAAAGAGGCTAAGAGAGCAGCTGGAGTAGCAAATGATAAGGCATCACAGGCACTGTACTAGCTTCTGGAAAGATATTCAGAAAATGGCACAATGAAACTTTGTCAGGCTGCAAGACAAAGACAGAAATATAAAGAAGATAGTCATCAGACTCCCTTCCTAATGGATGTCAATTATGCAACCTGCTCAATAGTCCACATGATAAAAACAGATGGAAGGAGTTCTTCTAGGGGCTTCTGAATGAAGAAAACCCCACAAAAGCTATTCTGCCCAAGACATACAGCCTATTCTGAAAGAAGAAGAACATACTCTAGAAGAAATAAGAAGAAAGTTAAGGAAAATTAATTCAGAGGAAGCAGCAGGCTCAGTAGAGGTCATGACCGATATGATCATGATGTTAGGTGAGTTAGGGGAGAAATGTCTCCACAGGGAATTCTTAGCAGAGTGGAGAGAAAAGCATATTGTAGATGACCAGACAATAAGCATTCCAGTGCTAGTGTAGAAAAACAAAGAGGACATTCACAACAATGGAGAGTATAGATGTATCAAACTCCTGTCAGACTGCATGAAGGTACTCGAAAGGGTGATTGATAAATGAATATGCAGAGTAGTAGAAAGTAAGATGGGAGATGAGCAGCTTTAGTCAGATCAGGATGTAGCATAACTGACCCAATGTTTACAGTGAAACAGCTAGCTGAGAAGAAGAAGCTAGAAATGAGGAAAGAATCCAACTGAGCTTTCCTAATCTTGGAGAAAGCATGTTATAAGGTCCCAAGGAAGTTGATTTGGACAATCCTGTGATGGTTCAAATTCTTGGAAAAATTAGTAGAATTACACAGGTTATGCACAAGGGACCCAATGACCAAACTACAAATAGTGTTCAGTTTTACAGAGGGGCTCCCAGTGGGAGTGAATGTGCATCAGGTTTTGTCTTTAAATCCACTGCTTTTCATACTTGTGATGGACTACATTAACAGACATGTCAGGAGGATCAGGTCAGCTACAGTGTGACATTTCAAGCAGACTCTGAACCAGAACTTCACTAAATGATAGGGGAATGGAGTGCAAAATCAAAGGTGCATGAGATGAAACCGAATACAGACTCGACAACTGTAAAGGCAGCAAATGGGTGAAATCAGTAGAAGCTGAAAATTGAGATAGAAGGGAAAGGAGTGGAACAGGTATCAGTTTCAAGTATCTGGGAGGGGTGGTTGAAGAGAAGGAAGGTCAGAATGAGGAGGTCAAATCTAGAATCAGCCAAATGGAAAAGAGTGTTAGGGTCAGTATGTGACAGAAGAATGCCAAACAAGCTTAAAAGTAAGGTGTATAAAACATTGGTGTGACCAGTACTACTATATGGTATAGAAACCAGGATAGTGAAGTCAGAGAGGTTTTGGAAGCTAGAGGTGACTGATATGAAGTGTTGGAGATGGATGGTAGGATACACGCTCTGGGACAGGAGAAGAAATGAACAAATCAGAGTAGAAGCCAAAGTAGTTCCATTTGGAGAGAAAGTTAGAGAGAACATATTACAGTGGTTCAGTCACATCTGCAAGAAAGCAGGAAGCTACCCGCTGAAGAAGATTTGGGAGAGATATAAAGAAGACAATAGGAAACAAGCATGTCCAGCAAAGATATGGATAGATTTTGTGTGAGAAGATGTGAGACAGTCAGCCATGACCACCTAAGAAGGTAGGAGAGCAACACTGAATTGAGAAGCATGGTGACAGTTGAGACAACACTCCCACTCTCATGTAAAAACGGGGAAAAAGGGAGTTGATGATGATAATTTATGTGTTTTCGATTCTCTTCCATTCTAAAGTACTTGCATTGACATGCTGCCTGTTTGAATGCTGGCTTCTTGTGTTTTCCTGGCATACAGTTCATGCTGACCAGACCATTGAATATGCTTAGCAACAGGTCCAGGGCCACTGTAAGTTGTCCAATAAACATTTTTAGCTCTATGCTTTGGGAACCAGTTTGACAAGCATTGGGAGGTTTAGATAAAATGAACTGTTAAGAGTTTGTATCACAGCATGCTAAAGGTGTCTTTGCTGTTTCTCTACGATCATCCTAGTGACTCCTCTAGGTGAAAAAATATTGCCTGTTTCTAATTATATTAAAAAAAAAACATGCTGCATCCAAGTTACTGGAAGATTTCTTCATGAAACTTACATGATAAGAAACACAACTGTATTGGTATTTGACCTGTGTTCAGTATAGCTGCACAAATATTGAATGTTATACATATACTGTTTATTTACATTGTAATACTTTTCATATTTCTCCAATATCTTAACAATCATGTGGCACAAACAGAGCTATTTAGCTCATGTGAAATCTCACAACTGAAAGAACAAAGTGTTGAAGTATGTGTATAGTTTTAGTGGTTACCGACATTATTGTAAGCTGTTTATAAAACATTACCAAAATTAATATTTACTATGCTTGTGGTTTACAAAATCCAGTTTAAGACCTAGAATCTAATAAATGCTATCACAGTTAAGAATGATTTATGCTAACCATATTGTCATTTAAACTTCTCTAGTAACACTGGTGGTTCTAGAGATATGAACATTTGTTTGAACTGCGAGGATATAACTTATCTTTTAAATGCTCAGATCATACCAACTGAAAGCTACAGTGCAAACATGAAGAGTTGATGTGATTTGTTGGGGACCTTAACATTTGCGATGAGTTCATTTGTTGACCCCATCCCCAAAGCTGTGCATTTACCATCTGTTAATATAATACAGAGTACTATACAAAAACATGTTACAATGACACACACTTATGTAGACACTATAGTGGACACACAGTGTAGTCACCACAAGTCATTGTTTGAATGAAATTTCATTTTGACGTAACCTTATTTATACATAATGGGTTAAATCTAGCAGTGTGAAGGAGCAGTGCTTGTCTGCAGTGCTGGGGACTTGGTACTGATTAGTGGCCCAGGTACTTACAGGGCTGGTTGTGGGAGGAAGCATGTCTATGTGATCAGTGATCAGCTTGCTGGTCCTGGGGAGAAGGTGAGTTTTTACACTGCCTGACAAAATCTTCAGTAATATCCATCAGTGACTGAGTAAGTGGGAAGGAGCAGACAAACATTCGTAGAAAGCAGCATGAATTCATGCATATAAATAGATCCTTTCACTTATGTCACAGCATGTTTGGCAGTTGAGCAAAGGGGGAGTAGTCAGCAGAGAGCAATCAAAATACGTTTTTGCCAGTAATGTGATCTGCTTGGTGGTCTACCACTCAATCTTCCTTCCCTGGGGGGACAGATAAGACGATGAGCCTAGGAATCAGGTTCAGTGGGTTGGAGGCAGAGCAACATGATTTATTAATAAAGTTCTGCATCATGCATGGTGTAAAAAAGCTTATCCGGGACAGTCAAATTATTATGAATGGTGATATCAAAACATAATATGCAAAAGTAGGCTGCTAATTAAATATAAAATAAATTCAAAACCAAAAAAGCAAAAGTGAAATAGCACAAAAAATCTGATTCAAATAAAACTAAATTGATTTCAAATTCAATGCTTTATTTATTTGTTAACCAGGGTAGAACCCTGATCATGTGCACCTTTTTTCAAACTCAGTGCAAGAGCACTGCCTGATTAAGTAACCTGTATTAAGTCACACAGTATGCAAATGGTGGCTAAGGGAATCAAACCTTGGTCTACAGGGTGAAGCACAATAACAGTTTATAGCCTTAATCCCCTGCACTAACTACCAGACAGATGTACCTTGCTTAGACAGATTACCCTTCACAAACACCTTCTCACATTCTGTGCTACTACTTCCTTGCACTGCCTACAGGTAGCCAGATCAGAGACATTATTGGTTCTAAGTCCAGTATGACCCAAAGCAATTTCACAGGAGATTAGAGCTGTCTCAGCAACATTGACTGTACTGAGCATTCTACTGCTTTATGAATTTGCATCCCTGATTTTGCCATTTATATTTACGTATACAGCCCACCGTGTATATCTCTACGTACAGTATGACACAGTGTTAGGTTTCGGTTTGGGGTTACAAAGCGGCATAATTCCCCATTATCTTTCCTGCTATTGTGAAAGATGTACTCATTTAATAGGCTACTTTTAGAAGTTGCACTACATTTGCCTGCTTCCAGTGTATGAGAAGCTATCTTTTCCTTTTTTAGCACCTTTATTGAATTATTACTTTAGACACGGGCAAAAAAAAAAACAAAAAAACATGTTAACGTGCACAGTTACAAACATTATACATCACATATTTTCTTTTATACAGTTATTATCAATCCAACATTACATAACTTTCTCACTCCCTGCCTTCCCTTAAACCTCATTCCTCCTCCAAAACATTATTAATGTATTATTCACACTTTCCATTTTTTTCTATGTAATTTGTTCCAATCCTTTTCTAAAGATCCCACTTCCAGTTCTTATATCTTTTTTACAATATTCACTACTTCAAATACAGTTGGTTTATACTTTGATTTCCATTTTCTAGCAATTGCTTTTTTTGACAGCCACCAGAATTAAACTTAGCAAGGCTTTACTATGTCTAGACAATTCAGATTCTGTATCCTAAAAATCCTCAAAAAAAATCATTTTCTCAGTTACATCCATTTGTTCACACAAAATTTCTGACAGACTTCTCTGTATGGAATTTTTATAGTCTGTCAACTCATTAGACTCCTAAAACATATGTTGCCAGTTGCCTTTTTCTTCCCCTTCATACCTCCAACATTTGCCATTTATCCGAGGAAAAATTATTTGAAGTCTGTTTGGGGTATGAAATACCTATGCAGATACAAGCAAAAATTCTAAATCTTCTAGACTTTGATGCATATTTGGGAGTCATACATATGTCCTCCCATGGTTTCTTGGGAATTACTTATCCAATCTCTCTTCCCAGTCCTTTTTATCACCCTCCGATTGAGCATTGTCGCCTCACAGTAAGACGTTGTCCTGTTCGATACTCAGCTAAAGCGTATTCTGTGTGGAGACATGCGTGAATGGGCATACCTTCGTTGAAGGTTGTGCATCAGGGCTGGCAACTCGGTACATAAAAATCTACTGCCAATCATTAGCGGACCGGAGTTCCGCTGTGGCGACCCCTAACTGGGAAAAGCCGAAAGATACAACATTGTGTAATATTTTATATGCCCTACTAATTATCCTTTTTAACAGCAGCTTCTGTTCTGGAGTCAACAAATACTCTACCAGCACAGAACTTTCATTTAGGATTCCCCTATCCCTTTCTCTTTGCCTGTACTCTGATATCAATCCCTGATAGAGAAGGCAGTCTCTAGCCTGCAGTTCAAATGTCTTCTTGGCCTCTTCACATTCTATTACCTTTTCTTGCCTAGTTATTTGCTTTCAGTACCTTAGTTCCTTTGACAGTTTTCTCCCATAAATTGCAGCCCCTGTATTCTCTGTAGCACTAACTACTTCATCCCTACTGGCAGAAACTCCTTTCTCCATTCTCATTTTGGCTTAGTTCTTAGAATACTTTCTGCTACTTTATGAATATAATATTCTGTGTGGCTGTTGTTATTCCCCTTAAGGATCTGCATCCAAAATCCCAATCTCTTCTTATTTCTTGAATTCCCCCTGCTTCATCACTATCCCTTTCCATTTTGAATTATAGATTTCTGCTTCTATATTTATATGAGCCTTACCTGTGTAGCTCTAAAATATCCCTTCAGATCGGGTAATCCTAAACCACCTACTGGAATGATCAACCTATCCCACTAGCTCTTTCCTCTCCTAGATAAATTCCTTCAGCTGTTTATTAATTGTTGTCTTCAGCTTCTTCTCTGGTTGATAAAAATATGCCTGTCCTGTATATAAAACTAAAGGGACTAAAATATCTTCAATGTTTGAATTTTGCTACTCATATCCATAAAACAGAGCTTCCCATTTCTCAGTTTTAGTATTACTGTTTGTTTAGTCTCTTCCTACATATACTTAGCTGCCATAACTGAATCCTTTTTAACCATTACTCCTAAGTACTCCATTTTATTGTGTCCCCATAAATATGGGTATTGCTGAACCAATTCATGTAGGGGTACATAGTTTACAGCTGTAGCCTTTCTTTGTCTTCATTAATTTTATACCCTGAAAAGACCTGAAACTCTCTCAGAATGTTCCACAATACTGAGATGTTCTTTTATGGTTTGATCAAGTACAAAATAATATTGTCTGCAAGTAAAGCCAACTTTTCTTGATTATCATTGTGACGTCCCTCTTCTGGGCCAGTGATCAAGAAGTCTCAATCTTCACCACAGACACCAGTGAGGGATTTTTACCTTGTGGCTGCTGACAGTACACACGCCTTCACTGACAACTGACTATAGGCTACAGAAGTTCAATTAATATCCATAGCACTGTTCCCCAATATGTGATATCCTTCCTCTGGGCCAGTGATTGAGAATGCGCAATCTTCACCAAGGACACTGGTGAGGGACGTTCACTTGGAACAAAACTAGATGCACACAGTATTTCCAGATGCAGCTCTCTGCACCAAGCACAATTTCCCTTAAGAGCACACAGGAAGCATACTCAGTTCTGGGGCTGGGTTTCCTCTCTCCCTCTCTCCAAGCCCCCAAAGAAGACTCTCCATTGACACAGTTGAGAGTTGAGTCCTCAGACAAATGTTCCAAGCCAAGTTCTCTACCACCCTCTCTGTGAAACCAGTGCATTGTGCCCCTGCTCCAAGTAGCTGAGACACACACTGTTTGAGATTTGATTTTCATACACACACACACACACACACACACACACACACACACACACACACACACACACACACACACACTTGGGAATGGCTGGTACAAATTTACCAGCTATGCCCCCCCTGCCCAGACTATAAGGTAGATACTGCCACCAGAACACTCCAAAGCCACCTACTCTAAGGCTCTTACAAGGGTACCCAATTATACTAAGTAGAATTAATACTTATACAAATGGTAGTGTTTGACCAATTCAGCAAGGCTTTCAGGAGCGGCTACGGTGTCACCAAATAAATTAAGTACTCTAAAAAGTTAAAATATTCTCTAAAAATACCAGCCACAATGATAAGTTTAAACGCATTTAATAATACATGAGAAAAGAACATTAAAATACTAAATATCTGTTTATAATAAACATCAGAGTTTCAATCACAGGACATATTAAAAATAACAGAGATGGATAAATTCACACGGATAAAGAAAAACAGTACTTAACTAACCTCACTACATTTTCCTGACCGATCTAAAGAATTTCTATTCCCTGGTTACTTACTTAAAGCTAGGCAAGATGAAGTGGGTGAGTGATCCTTCTTTTTCAGGTTTCAAAAACAGACTTCCTGAGACCTCTGTCTCATCTAGTATTAAAACATAATTTCAGTGCTGGATTACAGAATGACATCATATACATCTTGTCATCTTTCTTTTGGTTCTCACTCTACCCCTTTTACTAGAAACTGAACCAGAATCTAACACATATGTGTTATAATGCACACACATAGAGCTTTGCTAAGATGTGTTATAGCATTTGGAAGCTACAAAACCATTTCAAAAACTTCCAGCCTTCCAGGTTAGCAATTAGTTCACCCCTAAGGACAATACAGTAGGATTCCCAGTCCTGGTTTGCATAGACATTTTGTCTCTGGCTGCAATCAGAACTGCAAGATACAATCTTTATGGCCTAAACCAGGTGATTTAATTTCAAGCATTTTTCAAAGTTAGCTGGACTGAGATTAACCTCTTCTCTTCCAGTATCCTCTGTTACAATATATCATTTCAACAGTTACAATACAGACTGACATACAGGTATATTTCTTTTCTGTCCAGCAGGATCCATTATTGGTACATTTTTTAACACAAATACATGTTCAACACAAGCACCTGTAAAAATCAGTTCGACATACAAATGACAAATAATTTTGACAAGACTCCAGCTAGTTATGCTGGCATATGTTACACATCAACTGCTCTACTTCTTCTGGCACAGGTGGCAACACCTCACATTATCACAACCCTACCAACTGTATCCTTGAATTTCTGAGTCCCTTATTTTTATTGCCAATGGGTCTAAATGTAATGCATATAACAAAGGGGGATGAAGACACTCCTGCCTGGTTCCTCTGTTCACGCAACATATGAAAGAGGAACCCTCTCACTTTAATTTTGCCTTTGATCCCTCATATATCCTCCTAATTAACCTTGTTACTGTGTCAGGAAATGCAGATGCTTCCATTGCTTTCCTCATAAAATCCAGCTTACCCTGTCAAATGCTTTCTCTGCATAAAGAACAACGAACAACAGTAGTATTTTCTTACATTCTGATTCTCTCTTGATCATTTTTTGTTTTATTAACATTGTCAAATGTTTGTCTCATCTCCACAAAACTACATTAATCCATGTCTATCAATTTTGGCAAAACCTTTGCCATGGAAGCTATCCCTCCATTGACTGAGGATCTGTTGGAACAGTTTCACTTAGTTAAAACTTTAGACAATTTCTTAAGGATCATGAGATGCATTCCATTAGGTTTCAATGCCTTATCTTTACTGATTGCAGGTATATTGTTCACTCCCCTTCCTAATTAGTCATTCCATTATTCTATCTCTTCCCCTGTTCCCTTCCTCCCTTTCCAGAGAGGAACTCTACTTAGTGAACAGAAAGACAAAGAAATAAAGCAGAATCTCTACTTGTTCTTTTACTTTGAAAGCTGTACCTTTAAGGGCAGTGCAATGAAATAGTAGTACAATCTCTGTCTCGCACATCTTGGGTCTGATGTTTAATCCTGAGCTTTAATTAGTGTTTGTCCATCAGAGTGGGGTCTGACAATGCCCTGTATGCCAGGCATACATCTCCCTTAAAAAGCCTGTAGGAGACAGAATACAGGGATAGGGCCTTGAGGCAGTCTGCATAGGACATTTTACTTACGCTCTGTATTCTTTTAGTGAGGTACCTCTGTGGATGTTCCAATTGTTGGATATGCCTTGTTAGGTACATACAAAAGGGGACATCATACTCAATGACAAGTCTGACAAATGCCGAATACAGTGGAACAGTGACTTCCTTGGACTTAGATGCCATACCTTTGTTTATAAGTTGCACAACATAGAATGATTTCCTCACCACTGTAGACACATGATGGTCAAAGGCTAGATTACTATCTATGTGTATCCCTAAGTACCTGACTACTGGGTCACCTCTAAGGGGTGTGTTGTCAATATGACAGTTACCAGGATTGGATGACTTTCCATAGGATACTATTATGCATTTCTTGGCATTTAGTTTTAGTCCATGGCTCTGACACCAGTTGTTTGTCTGTGTCAGCCCCTCCTGGAGAACATTTGTGTCAGTGTGAGATTCAATGACAGCTCCTAATTTGCAATCGTCTGCAAATTTAGTCATCCAGAGACCACTGACATTGGCCTTGACCTCTGAGTAGTAAATGCCAAAAAGGAGCGGTCCAAGGACTGATCCCTGAGGGACTCCACTTGTGACTGGCCTCTTTGTAGAGGTGGACTCCCCAATTCTAACTTCCTGGGTCTTGTCTGTGAGCCAGTTGGCTATCCACCAGGTGACATACAGGTTTGTACCTAATCTCTTGAGTTTTTCAGCAATGCCCGAGTGGGGTATTTTGTTAAATGCCTTGCCAGGTCAAGGCAGGCAGTGTGAACAATTTTGCCCTCATCCATTGCTTTGGTGACCTTCTCAAAGAAGCCCACCAGGTTGAGTAGGCATGATTTGCCCTTGACAAAGCCAAACTAGGTTGGGTCCAGTGTCTGGAGGTTTACTATATCTCTGTCGATCATCCCCATGATGATTCTTTCCATGGGTTTACATATAAGACTAGTGAGACTTGTATGTATTATTTCCTGTTCAGAGGTGAGTTTCTCAAGATCAACATACAAATAGCAACATATGTGATTATCTAGTTGAGCTGGAAGATGTAATGGAGAGATTTAAACCTGAAAAGCATGTGGTAGCTGAGTATTTTGAAAAGCCAGCCTGGCAGACAGGAAAAATAGTGTGTTTATCACACACACAGGTCTTTGTAACTTTGTGTAGGTAAAATAGAGTTCAGTGGTGCTCCTTTTATAGTTCAGTTCTGGAGTTACAGATACTACTGTGAGTGAGTTAAGCAGAAGAAAGAGTTTGCTGCTATGGGGGGCTTCCTAACCAGACTTTGTGCTTGCTTTAATAAATATAGTAGAAGGTATGGCTAACAGTAAATCGGAAATAAAAGTAAAATGATTCTGAACAAATATGAGCTACATGTTGGATTATGTGTGATTTCTCAGAAAGAGAGAAAGAGACTGTAAGCTAAAAGGATTGAAACTGACTTGGGGGAAGATGTATCTTCTTAACAGAGGCAAGAAAGTACTTTATCTGTAGTTGGTCATGAGACAAAATGTATAAAGAAGCATTTCCTTATTGCAAGGTACTAAAATGAACTGCCTTTCTGGAGACTGTTTAAAGTTGCTATTTAATTTTACTGAAACTAATTACTACAGCGTTTTACATGTGTTCAGCACATTCATAGGTTCATAGGTTCATAGGATGATACTTGGCTATTGGCTCGGAGGCCCTTATATGCCTAGCCATGAATTTCACCCATGTTCCTACAAAGTCAACACTTGTTTTCCCTGTCCAGCAGGGACACAGGTGAGATTCCAGGGGTATGTTTTCTGCTTCCCAACCAGTCAGCTAGGTTCCTCTTAAAGAGGGCTAGTCAGGTACTCTGCTTGACATGGAGAGGAAGTCTATTTCACTGATGGGGGAGTCATTGGGACAGAAATCTATCCCACCAACAAGTTCAATTAATGTCACAGACCAGATTGAGACCTTGTGTGCGGGTTGTGTGAGTGGAGTTTGACTTACAGATATGCAGTAACTCCATCAAGGCTGAGTCTGAGATGGCCTTGAATGTCAAACACAGGTCATGTCTGAGCAGTCTGTATGAGACTGAGTGGAGGGACAGGGCTTTTAGCCTATCTGTATAGGACAGGTGTTTGAGACCCTGGATTTTCCTGGTCAGGAACCTCTGTGGTCTCTCCAACTGCTGCATGTGCTTGGCAAGGTACAGGTTGAAGGGGGCATTGTACTCGATAATGGGTCTGATAAGGGAAGAGTACAGGGATGTTATGACCTCCTTGTTCCTGGATGAAATACCCTTACTTATGAGGTGGGCCATGTAGAAAGCCTTCCATACAACAGACTGACTAAAGGCTCTCAAGTAAGTGAACCAATCTCGGGCCCAAGATAAACTATAAAAAGGATAATTCTCACCTAGAGGCTGAAATAAGCATCCTGAATTTAGTTTTCTTTTAGGTTAATCAGGCTAAGCTGGTAGAGATTTTTTTTTATCATTCTTGCTGGACACTTAAATACTTACTTAAATTAAATGTAAACGTGATGAAATAGCTTTCTAGGAGGCCATAGACATCAATTTTGTTATACATATAATTAGTCTGTATCATGCATATAATTACAGTGTAAGTAGCTCAATAGGTGGCACATTCAGCTGGGGTGCAGAAGCCTAGGGGTTCTATTCCCACACCAGATACTTGGAATCATTTTAACTGGGAGGCTGATATAATGGTTAAGGTGTTTACCTTACAGACACAAGGTTCAGGGCTTGGTTCTTAAATGGGGTAATTTGCTAGGCTTAAAATGGCCAATAAGGGCAGTTAACCTAGTACTAAAATATGAACCTATGAATCTAAAACAATGCTTTATCTGCTTATATCTTGGCTTTACTAGAAAAGCTCACCCAGACTCTGCCACAGCTTGCTGTGAAGGAAAGCTTAGTTTCCTTTTGATTTATTGTATTTTCTATTACTTTATTGTGTTTTTCTATTTAGCATACTGTGATCTGTTTTCTTTATACTGTATTTTGCTTGTATTCTGCTTTTAATTGCATAATAAAACTTGAAAAGAGAGCCGTCTCTTATGAGTCAGACATATTTTTTTCCCACCCTCTTACCCTGTTCCCACCCTGTTACTGTTGTGTTCTTAAACACCACTGTCTTTATAGTTGACCATATATCTCCTTCCCTCTCTCCTTTCACTGGCTGGTATGAGTAACCACAAAATTATCATTTTGTGAAATCACTCCCTTCAACTATTTAAATTTGTTTGCCATCCCACTGTATTCCATAGTACCAGAATGCAAAATTGCCCACCCCAGTTCAATCTATCTTGCTCTTTTAAAAATAGCGGCTCTCCACTTAGACAGTTAAAACTTAAGTTACCCACTTTCATATCTAACTGCTTAGTGCACACTGCAGAGTTTAGGATAAACCATTTTTTCATCTTACCTTTAAACATCTATTACAAGACCACCAGTTATTGGAGAGCCCACATTCTGCCTGTCAGTAGTCATCTTAGGATTAGTGCTTCTGTTTTCTCTTGGTTAATCCTTCTCTTGGAATGAGTACAGGGACATTATTTCCTGGAGACTGCTGATCACCAGAAAGCCTAATAACTGCTTTATAGGTGACGGCTTGGAATCTGTGCTCATGTTCTGGTCCTGGTGAGTGAAGGAGCAGAGTGCATTGATTCCTGACTGTTTCTGGTTGGAGAGTGAATGTCTGTGCTTAACATTCCTGACTGGTCTGGTTGCTATTCAAGGCATCTATCAGAAAAAGGCTACAAGCCCACAGACCCTTGCATCATCTGGGACAAGACTGTAGAATTTGCCCTTTTCCCACTATAGTGCAGTCTCGGAGTTGATATAATTAGGGAGGTGTGGGTTTGAAGTGCTTCCATGTGATTTCTTGTGTTTGCTGGCTGACAGTTACTTTCCCTTGGTAAATTCTCAGTGTTTTGTGGAGTCAGTTAATTGATAATTTACTGTTTTTGTCTCAGTGTTATTGTTTTCGGGTATGTGGGTTTTCGATGTTATCAAGTAGGTGTGTGTGTGTGTGTGTGTGTGTGTGTGTGTGTGTGTGTGTGTGTGTGTGTGTGTATGCGTGTGTGTATGCGTGTGTGTGTGTGTGTGTATATATATATATATATATCTATATATATACGGTTCCCCTTCATATGATCGAATTTCTGTAAACTCGAAAGTCATAAACTCGAAACCAGAATCTCGAATTTAGAGAAACTCGAACATATGAAAGGGACAAAAAAAATTAACACCTTTCAAAAGTTTTCACAGGGGGGCTTTGCCCCACTGCACCCCCCCACACCCCTCCTACTTAAATATACCTACTCCGAGATCGCACTATAGTGAAGGAAAGGGAAAGTTCCCATTCCGCGCTATACGCGTAAGCGCACAACGGAAGATTTCCATTCCTCCGCTATAGTGCGGTCACGGAACATTCACATTTAAACTGCTAGGGTACAGGGGCCCCCTGCAATAAGGTAAGTTAACTTTTTATTTTTTTAAACCTAAGGCTCCCATTCACAATTTCGAGTGAATGGAAGTTTGAGATTCTTGTCTCAAGATTATGAATTTCGAGCTTCCATCCATTCGATATTGTGAAGGGGAACTATATATATATATATATATATATATATATATATATATATATATATATATATGTGTGTGTGTGTGTGTGTGTGTGTGTGTGTGTGTGTGTGTGTGTGTGTGTGTGTGTGTGTGTGTGTATGTGCGTGTGTCAAAACTGGTATTAAATGTGGAGCTTTTTTACCTGTCCCTCTGCTGAAAAAGGGTTTTATTCCAGTCAGACTTTCCCGGTAAACAAAGATAAATAAACAAATACATAGATACATAAGGTTTGCACTTTTGTAGTGGCTATTTGCAAATAGTGTGTCTGTGTCTGTGCGTAAATAACATAAGCACAGGTTATTTGTGATGACTGCTGCAATGCAAAAGCGTCTACAAAAAATGCCCACATAGATGAAATGCTTAAATATGGTGAAGTTATGCTTTAAGAATGTGGGAAGTAGTACATTAAAGTACAAATGTTCAGATTATTTTGGAAGTAGTCAGATATTGTGGATGAGTGCAGCTATGCATATACCCATTGAAAGTACTGATAGAGTGCATGCAGTGCAGATATTTAAAATAGCTTTTTATGCGTTCCTTTTGGGGACACCCTGATTATTTCATTGAAGGATGGGAAAGGGGAAGATAGGAAAGTCTGAAAATGGGAGACATAACAAAGAGGGGCACTCAGAAGGAGCACATTATGAGGGTTTTGCTAGAGGAGGTGGGAGAGGAGGGGTTCAATAATTTTGGAGGAGATAGACCCCACTTTTTTTCAAATTTTTTATATAAGAGGGTAATATGGGAAGAAAGTAGGTTACAGTGTGTAGGAGAAAGGATTAGGAAAAGGAAGAGGTAATGAGGAGTTGTTAGGCACACACCAGTCCATAGGACCTCATATGTTTCCACTGCCTGATGGTTGTTCAGTGGAAGACCCCAATGTTGAGGGGGTGAAGGCTTGCAGATCTGCAGTGGTTAAAGACAACTGGGGCAGAGAGTCTTGCAACAACTGAAGATGATCCTTCATGGGCTTAAGGAGAAATGAGCATAAATGGGATTGAAGAGGAAACATGCAAAGTATTGGATAATGAAAATAAAAAAAATAAAAAAAGAAAGGGAGGGTAAAGAGGCACACAAAATGGACGAAGTAAATTCCCTCATAATTTGGTGGTGCAACCTTTATTTACAGTGCTTACTTAGCATGTAAAACAAGGTGCTAGAAATGAAATCATAGTACAATTTTTATTTTACATGGTGAAATGTTATGGCAAATGTTTCTTATGAGTAGCTAGTAAACACTTGCCCAAAACTACACTAAAGCACACCGTACTATCTGAAACCCACCAAGGTGGGGGTGGGGGCCTATGCCTCCCTGCCTCCCACACCACCCCTAACTATATATATACATATATATATATATATATATATATAGAGAGAGAGAGAGAGAGAGAGATACCAACTCTGGGATTGCACTACAGTGAGAAAAAGGGCATCATTCCCCATGTTGGACAAGTGTTTTCTTGCCCTGGGACAAACTATGCAGTTCAGCATTTTAAGTTTCGTTAATCTCAGTGAATTCATCTTCGGCGTTATGGACTTTCTGTAATGTAAAGTAGACCCATATATATATATATATATATATATATATATATATATATATATATATATTTATATATATATATATAGATATGTATAAATATATACTATATATATATATATATATATATATACACACACACACACACACACACACACACACACACACACACACACACACACACACACACACACACACACATATATATATATATATATATATATATATATATATATATATATACATATTTGCACACACACCTCATATATACATGCGTATTTCTGCATGATGTACATCTGTATGTCTACAAATATATGTACATGCATGTTTATTTATTTTATTTTTATTTTATTTTACATATGTTTACTGGGAATGTCCTACTGGGCAAGAAGCCTGTTTTCAGTGGATGCCCTAGGAGAAAATCTCCATTACCATTCAAGTATACAAACTAACAGCAGTAGTTAATAATTAACGGTAGAAAAAATAAGTAAATAATCAGAGAAAAATAGTACAAAGAAGGTAACATATCTGAACACAAAGTAAAGCACTGTATATATTATTTTTAATTTAATTAACATTTGTTTACCGGGAAAGTCCAACTTGGAATAAAGCCAATTTTCAGCACAGGTCCAGGGAAAAATGCTCCATAAGCATGTCTTTATAATACATATATATATATATATTTGTGTGTGTGTGTGTGCGTGAGTGTCTCATCAAAAACTGAATACTTGTAAGAGTGAACACAGAACACAGAAAGAACGATCATTTTAGACTGAATTTAAAACTATGAAAATCAACAAAAACAAAGCCCCCTTACACCCCCCCCTCCCCACACCCTCTGTTAATTTTATATGCCAACTTCAAGATCACACAACAGCAAGATAAGGGGAAATTCCATAACTCCACAGCACAGTGATCTCATACAAATGACTGCCAGCAAAAATTCCATAGAATAGAATATTAACTCATATGAGTGTTCACTCTTATTTATAGGTTAAAAAAGTACTCACTGGTATGAGTATTCGTTGTTTTAACCTGCAACAAATATATATATATAAAAAACTGTATCAGTCACCATAAACGTGGTACCCTTGATGGCAATAGAACGTAAAAAGAGAGTTCTCTCAGTAAAATACTCCAAGTCTCTGTAATCCAAAGGATGTAACACGAAGCAACTGTTAATAATTCAAGAGCACTTTATTAACGAGTGAGCGCTTTCGCCAAAAGGCTTCTTCTGACTCTTTATGATAAACTGATACAGTTTTTTACATATTTTTTACGTGGGGACCCGTCTCAACTGTCGTGCTGCTCTGCATTTGGTTCGCTTGAAATATATATATATATATATATATATATATATATATATATATATATATATATATATATATGGGTCTACCTGACAACACCGACACATCACAACACCGACACCACATAACTGACAGTTCACAAACACGAAACCTCACATGCCCGACACACCATAATACCGACAATCAACAAACAAAACAAATCCCCTGTCCAAAAAGCACACACACAACACAAGCACACCAAAATCCTTACAAACCCACACTAAACCTCACATACATAACTATCTACAACCTTAACCCAAACCCTAATCCTAAGGTCCGTCACTATCGCACACTCACCTAACCTGCGCCCTAACCCTAACTCACTTAACCCGCCCCTAACCCAAAGACTATCACTACCGCACACTTACCTAACCCGTGCCCTAACTCACTTAACCCACCCCTAACCCAAAGATTGTCACTATCGCACACTCACCTAACCCGCGCCCTAACCCTATCTCACTTAACCCGCCCCTAACCCAAAGACTATCACTACCGCACACTTACCTAACCCGCGCCCTAACCCTAACTCACTTAACCCACCCCTATCCATACAGACCGTCAATATCACACACTTACCTTACTCGCACCCTAACGTCCGTCACTACCGCATACTTACACAGCCTTTTCCCATGTCGGTGTTCTCAGCATCGGTGTTTTCATCCGTCGGTCTTCTCAGTTGTCGATCTTCTGGCGTCGGTGTTCTCATTGTTGGCGTTCTAAGCTGTCGACGTTGTCAGGTA
>NC_056726.1:360535860-360618360 GCF_019279795.1 Protopterus annectens | reverse complement strand
CACTAGGTCTCACAGTAGATGGTCCCTGTCAGAGATGACAGCTGGTCAACCCAGCTCCTACCAGATGTCAGAATTTTTTAACTCAGTGCTGGCCACCATTTCAATTTTTGACAGCTATGACTTCTACAAGAGGAAGGCTGTAATCTTAATCTCTTTATGGGACCACCTTGGAGCTCAATCTTGTGTTTTGTAGGCACTGCCATCTATAAAAGTGCCAGAAGCAAGTGAGGAATATAGCTGCAGTGCTGTAGTTCAGAGTGTGGGAAATGCACCCTGTGATGTAGTAGCACTATACCTAAACCATGCAGCCACGTAGGGGTTTTACCCATGGAAGTTATTTTTTTTTTTGTTAAGTTAGGTTTTCTGATTTCATTGCAATATGACCATGTGTATGTATTATGTATAGCTTTTTAATTGCAGTGAATATGTGCAGCTAATTGTAATTTGCCTAAGTGGAAACAGTGATCACTGCAATACTTTGTCATAGGCTTATATTTGTGCTTGATTTAGCAGAGTAATGTTTTTACCTGAAATCCACATCATCCAGTTAAATGTGGAAGCATGAGACTTGAAGTAGTGATGGGGTGATCCTTTCATAAGTACTGCTTTGTAAGTGAAATTTATTACTAACATTTCCAGTTGGTGTTTCATTGCTTTAATTAAACTAAATTACTGTTATGAAGTGCTAAAGTGTGTCATCTTATTCCGGATGGCTGTGGATTAGGATTCTTTAAATTTTAAACTATAGACTGTCAATCCAGTTTTCTTGAAAATGCTCTGGGATAGTTAAATTGCATTTGGACTTCCTATGCACTGCCACTTGTTTCTGTCACCAGAGTGGTTCAGTGCAGCTTGTCCACAAGCAACAGAAGGCTATATGACCAGATATATACTCATGCGTATTACTGTGAGTAATAGAGATGAGTGTGGTTGTCCTTAATTTTCATAAAAACATGTAAATCTACCTGAATTTCTGCCGCCCAGCAGATAGCATTGTTGCCCACAGAAATAGGTTCCCCAGTTCATTTCTCGGCTGGGGTGCCCTCTGTACAGAGTCTGCATGTCCTCCCTGTGTTCATGTGGGTTTCCTCTGTGTGCTCCAGTTTCCTACCACATTCCAAAGACATGCAGTAGGTGGATTAGACAGTCTAAATTGGCCATAGGTGTGAGTGTGCATGCGAGTGTGTGGTGTGGATGAACTACCACTGTATGGCTAGCCACCTAATGGTGTAAACCTTGGCTCTAGGTGATTGTCACTGTTGAAGTGACACCCTGACCTCCTGTGCAAAAATGGGAAAAGGGGTTGTGGATGGATGAACTATAAACCTACTATATTCATCTGCGATTGGTCAAGTTTGTTGTCAGTTGCTGTGGAAAAGCATGAACATTTTAAGCTAAGCTAAAATCAACTTTACAGTTATAAAATATGAGCAAGCTATGGAAATTCAACTTAATGGATAATTATTTGCATGGAAATATATTTTTCTTTCAAACTGAAAACAATGTTGTATGCAGTTCTTGTATGTTGGTGGCAGTGGCAGTAGTGATCTTCTTCTTCTTTCAGCTTTTCCTGGTTAGGGGTCGCTACAGCAGATCACCTGTCCGCTTATGATTGACAGTGGAGTTTCACGGTGTTGAGTTGCCAGCCGGGCACTCAACCTTCCACAGATGACACACACACGCATGCACTCACACCTAGGGTCAATTTAGAGTGTCCAATCTACCTACAGCATGTCTTTGGGATGTGGGAGGAAACCAGAGTACCCAGAGGAAACCCACGCGACCACAGGGAAGACATGCAGACTCCACACAGAAGGCATCCCAGCCAAGAATCGAACCAGAGAACCTCTTGCTGTGAGGTGGCAATGCTTACTGCTGCATCATCGCAGCCATCCGGCAGTGGTAGTAGTGATAAGGTCAGGAAATGGGAAGTATTATGTATTATAGATGAGCATTCATGACTGTTATTTACATTGGGAATGTGTGGTGAAAGGTCACTGAACATTTTGTTGTAAGCAGATTTATTAGCATAACATATGATGATACTGCAAATGTTAAAACCTTGCCGTTTTTTCTCATTTGTGGATCATGACGCACAGGTTAACAGTGCAAAAGGTGAAAAGTTCATTGTTCAATTTGATTTGTGCTTTGCTGTAGTAATATGATAAAATTATTATTCATGTTGAAGTCAGACAGCCATTGATTTTAATATTACATTTATTATGGCTTTGCAGTCATTGTCTAAAAAGGGATTTAGGTGTAAGAAATTCAGGCATGGCTTCATGTTCTCTGATGTGGGAGTGATGACTGTGTTTAATTTTGTTAAATCAAGTTTTGTTATGGTTACTGATATATGCTGTTCTATATTAATGCATAATGCACCAGCAGGAGGGATCACAACAGGGAAAATAGAATTTTACCCCTAGGAAAACTATGTTCTCACAGGGGTCCTAAGGACATATAGCAAACATTTTTTTGGAAAAGGGGGCCAAAACAAGCTGAGAGAGAAAAGGTGTGGAACCAAGTGTGGGGGAGGAACTGCACATTGGCAGAATGCAGAAAAAAGGGCCAATGATATGGTTGGATGTGCCAGACCAGAGGCAAGGCAGAATGCAATTGTTCATAGCAGTACTGGTGGGGAATTCCCTACACCTATCCCTTTAATAGCCATTGAGGAATACTGCTCTCCATACAAGGAGATGACTACAACACTAATGAGAATGGCGCAGGCATAATAAAAAAAAGTTTTATTTTTCAAATACATTTGAATGAATTCCATAGTATTTATACATATCATCTTAAATAACTATATACACTATTTACATTAGCCTGAAGCTATAACAGATCTTAATATATACAATTACTTTATAAGTATGTCCAATCCATTATCAGAGTGTCTGATCAATTATTGTATAGTGTCAGTCAATGATAAGACTTTTCCCCAAGGGATGTTGATAAATGGCTTTGGATAAATTCTTAGTTTTTTTAATTTTAATTTCCAATAATGCTGTGGTCTTCAGTAGGCTGTAGAAGTCTTCCAAAGTTGGTATTGTGTTTGTATTCCATCTTCTTATTATACACTTCCTTGAAATTGCAAGTATAGTCCATACTAGATACATGTTTGACCTATTCAAATTAGGACTTTCGTTCCCATTTAATAATACAAGAGCTTTAGTTAAATAAAACGATTCATTAAATAAAGCTTGCAGAAAGTTATTAATACCATTCCAAAATGGCTTAATTTTAACACAATCAAAGAAAATGTGGTTCCAAGCTGCACTGTGTACTTGCTCACATCTCCAACATATACCTTTTATGGAAGAACTAATTTTACTGATTCTGTCTAGGTTAAGAATGCTCTGTGCAGGCATTTCCAATTAAAAATGTTCCAGTATTGTGTAAAGGATGTATATTTTATCGATAATAAGAAGTTTGCATTAATATCTTCAGTTAACTGTAATAAGTGTCCTTTTGTTATATATTTCCAATATGAGGTTTTGGGTGTTGTTTTATAGTTTATCAATATTTTGTAAAATTTTGAAATACTGTTTCCCATGTCAAAGTCATTATATATGATTTGATATATGTATTTCGTAAATTTAGGTACTTCTTTAAATGAAGAATTGTTACTTATTCTACTTAAATCTTGCGAATATGACAGAATACTCTGTAAAGTTAGCCAGTCCTGTTGTGGAATTTTGTATGTTGTTTTTATTACTTGCATATCTAAAACTTTTAGTTCTTTGACACATTGAAGCCAACAAACAAATCCTTTCTGTTCCCAGGAATTAATAATTTCTGTATATATATTTTATGTGGAAAGTTCTTTGACTATAAATTGTGTTAAAAGATCAAACCAGATTTTTAAATCTATATTTGCATTAATAATTTTCCTAAATGAGTCAATGTAATAATTAATCATATGAGTTTTAGTGGCTTTAGTTATGTTATATTGCATACTAACATATAATATGTGCCATGGCAAATTGATTTTATCTGTTATTTGAAAATTTTTTTGTAAATCAAATTCATTTATTGATATTACAGTTAGTAACTCTTTCCAATTTGAAGAGTAATTTTGACTTATCCAGTCTGAGATTGTTTTAGATATTGATGCTTTTATATATGTTTCTATATCAGGAAAGTTTAATCCTCCCTGTTTCCATGGTCTGATATGATGTATTAAAGCTATTCTGTTTCTTTTGGGAAACCATAAACATTTTATTAGGCATGAATTTATTTCTTTAAGTATATTCCTTTCTGGTAACAGTTGTATTGCCAAGGCTATATATATATATATATATATATATATATATATATATATATATATATATATATATATGTATATTTATTTATATATATATATATATATATATATATATATATATATATATAGATATATATATATATATATATATATATATATAGGATCTTGGGCAGTAAAACCATTTTTATTAAACTCTAGACTATCTTCAGATGTTAATATTATTTTGTTTCATTTTCCCACAGAGATTTTAATTGTATTGACAATGTTATTGTAATTATTTGAGACTAATTGATTATTATCCTTGCATAACTCATTTCCTAGATATTTTAGTCTGCAGTTCTTTTTTTTATTTAAAAATAACAATTTTGATTTTGATTTACTGAAATGGATCATGTGAAATTT
This sequence comes from Protopterus annectens, assembly GCF_019279795.1. Lineage (NCBI taxonomy): Eukaryota > Metazoa > Chordata > Ceratodontiformes > Protopteridae > Protopterus > Protopterus annectens. The sequence continues at coordinate 360,613,691 of NC_056726.1, read as the reverse complement.
GTCAATTAATATATCTAATTTTTCTAATGTCTCTTTTGTATTAGATAATGTTAGTAATATGTCATCAGCAAATAGCATTACTTTAGAATTGTATTGTTCATAAACATCTATTCCTTTGATTTTTGTATTGTTACAAATTGAATCTGTCAATATTTCAATAGCCAGAGCAAATAGAATCGGTGACATGGGACATCCTTGTTTAGTGCCTTTTGTTATATGTATTGAGTCAGAGGTATAAGGACCTAACTTGACATACGCTAAATTACACAGACATAATCAGATGTGGTATGGACAATGGCTGCTACCCACCACAGCAGCATCCACAGACATATGTTCTGGATGTTTACTGCATCCACCATGACATATTCATATTAACTTAGTGATTGCAGTGGGTAACGGCTTATATTTAAATGTATGACTTTTACTATCAACAGATGAACCCTTTATTTATGTCAAACATGAAAGTGAAGTGAGTGTGCATGATAAACGTCCTCCACCACTCATCACACAGCATTCAGTAGTGTGCTCCACTGTCTCAGGTACCATCACCTAACCTATCTTTACTGGGTGTTGTGAGGGATACATTTGGCCTTGGCCTACTATAAGTCAGGGTTACCATTGCAAAGGCAATGTTAGAAAACTGATATATGTGTATATAAAAAGAAGTTATGTACTCACCATAACATTCCATGTTTGTTGTCGAGTATCTTGCCTTTAGTCTTGCTGTTTGGGTTCGGAGCCGAAACCTTGGCTCTGACTCAGCCTATACTAAAGCGCAAGAGCTTCTACTAGCTCGAGGCTTGAGTCCTATCCCATGGTGCTTAGTGGCTATTCCCCAGATCTCATTTGAGAAGGAAGGTTCCTATGATATGTACAATATCCAAAAGGATAATATCTGAAAAAAACATATTGTCAAAAGGATTAACAAGAAAAGGCAAGAATGGAATCAGACCTTATCTGCCAATTTTTGATAAAAATTCCTCTAGATACTCCAGCAGGGGGATGGCTGGGAGGGGCGCAAGACTGAAGCCGAGATACTAGACAAAAAAACATGGAACGTTATGGCGAGTACATAACTTCTTTATGTTATGTTGTCCCATCTCACCTTCAGTCTTGCTGTTTGGGACAGAGTCCCTTGCACCTTTTTCTTGGGTGGCTCAAGGGAATAAACTCCTCAGGACAGTGGAACCAAAGGATGCCCTGGTCCGGGAGGCCACATCTACTTTGTAGTGAGTAATAAAGGTATGAGGGTTAACCCATGTAGCAGCAGCAGCACAAGTTGAATCCAGTAGAAGTCTGGATTGAAAGGCAATGGAGGTAGATACTGCTCTAGTTGAATGCCCTTTGATTTTCCCTGGTGGTTCCTTATTTTGGGAATCATAGACATATGCGATGGTTTCAGTAAGCCATTTGGACAAAGTAACTTTTGACATTACCAAACCTTTTTTATTTTCTGAATAGGAGACAAACAATTGGTCTGACTTTCTAAATAGTTTTGTCCTGTGCAAGTAAAAAACATAGCTGTCTATGCACATCCAGTTGGTGGAGATTATACTCTACCTTGTTGCCATAGTTTGGAAAAAAACACTGGTAATTCTATATTCTGGTTTAAATTGGCTTGAGAACAAACTTTCGGTAAGAAGGAATGATTTGTTCTGAGGGAAACTCTATCTTTATGGAAGATCAAATAAGGTGGACAGATAGACAAAACTTGCAACTCTGATACGCTCCTGGCTGAAGTAATTGCTGTCAGGAAGAGTGTTTTCCAAAATAAAAATTTTAATGAACAAGATGATGCTGGTTCAAAAGGGGGCAGAATCAAAGATGATAATACTAGATTGAGGTCCCAAGGAAGAGAAGGTTCTCTGAAGGGAGGTCTTAACAGAAAAGTACCTTTTAGGAAGGCTCTGCATAGTCTGAGACATTAGACTGGATCCTGATTCTCCCACATGATAATTAGAAACAGCAGCTAATTGAACTTGGATAGTGGCTGCCACTGCCCCTTGATTAAAGGTTTCTGTTCGAAATTCCAGGATTGCAGGTATAGATGCTGTAAAAAGATCTATATGTCTTTTGTCAATCCAACAAGAGAACCTCTTCCATTTGCTTGCATAGAGATTCCTAGTCGTCTGCTTTTGTGAAGAGACTAGAATGTGACAAACTGCAGGGGACAACTCCAGAAGACTGGCTAAGAGTGGAAGTGGAGCAGCCAAACTGTCAGCTTAAGGGTGTGGAATGTAGGATGGAATGTTCCTGAATGATGCGTCAGAAGATCCGGCACTCGGTCCAGCATCCATGGGTCCTCCTGAAGGTAGGGCCAAAGGAAGGGGAACCAAATCTGACGAGGCCAGTATGGTGCAATGAGAATTAACCTGTGACTCAACAACTTTGCTTTCTGAATGACCTTTGGAATCAAGGGAAATGGGGAGGAAAGGCATAAAGAAGACCCAGGGGCCAATCGTGAACCAGTGCATCCCTCGGTGACTCTCCCAGAGGGGAAATTAGGGCAAAGTAGTTGCTGCATTTGGAATTGAAGGGAGTGGCAAAAAGGTTACAGCAAGGCTGGCCCCATTTGCGAAAAATTTGATTCGCAACTTCCTGTTTAAGGGACCACTCGTAAGGCATGAGAATCACTCTGCTTAGCCTGTCTGCTATAATGTTGGATTTCCCTGGGATATGCATTGCTGTCAGAAAGTGTTGAGAAAATATCATCCCTTTGCCATACTCTCTGGGCCTCTCAACACAGAGGGTAGGATCTGGTTCCCCCCTCTTTGTTGATGTACCATACCACTGACATATTGTCTGTCTGAATTGCAATAGTCCCTGTGGGAAGAGAGTCCTGAAGTGCTTGCAATGCCAGAAGCACGGCCCTCACCTCTATGACACTGGTATGGAAATGGTACTCGTGATTTTTCCAAACTCCTTGGACCATCTGTCCGAGATAATGCCCCCCCACCCTGTCTGGGACTCATCCTTTGTAACTGTAGCGATAGGTTGAGGAAGTACAAATGGTCTGCCCCATTGTTACCTGAGTGGACTGAACCCACCAAAGTAGGTCCTTCTTGCAAGAGTGAGTTATGAAAATTTCGTGAGACTTGGGTAACTCCTGCATGGACCATTGGGCGAAGAGTAGCCACTGTAGTATTCTCATGTGAAGTCATGCCATGGGAAGTAGTGTTATCGTCGCTGCCATAGAGCCTAGGACTTTCAGCATAAATCTTGCCTGTACTCTGGTCTTGTTGAGTAAAATAATCACTTGACTGCATAACTTCTGTATCCTTTCTTGAGGTAGCCTTGCCAACATGTTGTTTGTATTTAAATCTGCACCAATGAATGTAATATGCTGTGTAATATGCTGTGATGGCAACAAGGCAGATTTTTCTGTATTTATAGTAATGCCTAGTTTTGAGAAGAGATGGATGGTGTAGTCTCTCGCTTTGATCAGTAGTTGCTTGGTGGTGGCAGTTAGGAGCCAGTTGTCTAAGTATGGAAACACCTGGAATCCTTGGCGTCTCAGATGAGCCGTGACTACTGCCATGCATTTGGTAAACAACCTGGGGGCTGTCGTGAGTTCAAAGGGCAGAGCTCTGAACTGACAATGACTGGCTCCTAGCTGGAAGTGTAGAAATCTTCTTGAGCGCCTGTCCATCTTTATGTGGTAGTACGTGTCCTGAAGATCTAATGAGCGCATCCAATTGTCTTTTCCCAGAAATGGGAGTATAGACTGCAGTGTTACCATACAGAACTTTGACTTTTTCACTGACTTGTTTAGTCTGCTGACATCCAATATGGGTCTGTAGTCCCCTATCTTTTTTGGAACTAAAAAGAACCTTGAGTAAATTCCGGATCCTAGTTGGTCTGCAGGGACTTCTTGGATGATTTTTTTTTCTAGCAACTTTTATATTTCTATTGTTGCTTGATCCCTTTGACTAGGGGGAATGTCTGGGATAGACTTTGGTGGCTGAGGTGTACATTGGAAGGGGATGTTGTATCCTCTGGATATAATGGACTGTACCCATTTGTCTTGAGTCCAATTTAGCCAGGCTTCTGGGTACAGCAATATTCTCCCCCCGACTGCCTCCAGAGATGGACAGGCGGGCCTCCTTTCAGGAGTGCTGGAAGGGGCTACCAGAGAACATATCTCTGTCACCCTGGTTTTGTGGACCCCCTCTGTCATGTGGACGGCGTCTTCCATTGTTTCCCCCTCTGCCCCAGGGGAAAGGATCACCTCAAGCGTCAGAAAAGGTTCCTTTGGATTTACAGAACCACATTTTTCCGCCCTTTTGACCTTTAGGATAGGGTCTGGTAGGGGCGGAAATACAGACTCTAATGGCAGACAGAGTCTTACCACCTTGTTGGCTCCTGGTAAGAGTTTCTTTTACTTTAGGCCCAAACAATGATCAGCCATCAAAGAGAGTGTTAATAAAGGAAGAACGGAAGGGTTTGGCAAACTCACAAAGGCACATCCAGGGATGTCTACAAAGAGCTATTCCTGCGTCTGCTGCCTTGCTCACTCCATTGGCTGCATAAGATATGAGCCACATGGAGGAGTTAGATATGAAGGTTAAGGTCGCAATCTGGGAGTTAACCTTATAAGATAAGTCCTGGGCTGTTGCACCTTGCAGGGTATCTCCTAGCTGTTTTAGGAGATCCCTCTGAAGTCGCGTGAAATGCGACAAATAATTCAGTGACCATAAAATAAAGTCTGTGGAGGAGAACATACACTTCCCGTATCTGTCCATCGTATGAGAATCCTTGTTCGGTGGATGAACAGATACAAAAGTTTCAGCTAACTCCTTTTTTGTGGCTGCTGCCACCACTATTGCATCTACAGGAATGCCTTTAGTTAAATACTGCCTATCTTCTGGTGCGATAATGAACTTATTAAGCCGCCATGGAATGGGGTCCACTGAGTCTGGAGAGTCCCACACCTTCCAGCTCACCAAACCCAGGTGAGAGTCAAAAGGTGGAGACACCCACGAAGTGGAGGTGTGAGAGCTAAATGCCTCCAGGTATACTGTCTCATCTTCAGAAGGGGAAAGGGACTTCCAGCCACCCTTCTGATTAAGGATCTCCAGGATGTCTGAAAAAGAGACATCCTCAGAGGGTGACCTGAATCTTCTAAGTCGGTATCAGAAGTGACAGACCCAGGGGAGTCTATGTGCTTCCTCTTACACTGTCTCTCCTGAGGGACCTCCTCAGGGGGATGTTCCAGGGAGGTATCGGAAAAGGAGGATCCCCCCATTGTGGCTTCCTGGGGCACTAGCTCTCTTCTCTGTGGGCGATGGAGAGGTAATGAAGAAGTGGACACCGGTCCCTTAGGGGGAAGAGAGACTGGAGCTAAAGGTGGAGCAGACTCAGTTGAGAGCAAACTCTGCATCACCTCGAAGCCACCACGGTCCTGAGCCAAAAGAGTCTCTGGCCCTGAGAGGCTGGGAGATCTTCTCGGTACCGAGGAGGGTGGCTCCAAGGCAGATTTGGTAGCCAAACTCACCTGAGCCGAGGCGCCAAGTGGGAGAGCCAGTTCCAACAAGGGTCCGACTTGACTCTACCCCCCCCCTCTGGAACCGACCAGGGAGTGTTGGTCCCCAGGTCCCTTGATGGACAAAAGCATCGAGGAAACCGGAGCAGATGTCAGAGCTGAGATATCAGTAGTGATTACTGGTGATTACTGGCTCCGGTGGATCCAGCACAATGACTTCCATACTCTCTGGCTCCAAACTCATTCAAGTTGGAGGAGGAATAGGCATAGTAGAAGGTACCGTTGTCAGCTCCAAGATCCGATGGGCTGGGCTTGAGAGAATTTCAGCTAGAGCCCGGGTTTGAAGCAACCTCTTCACTACCCACTCCATGTCATCATCTGATAACCTGAAGGATCTAGACGAATGACTGAAAGACTTGTGGCTACCTGCCACCGACTGTAATAAAGGAGACACCGGCACCAAGCAAACAAGCTCCAAGGTCAGTGACCGGCTTCGCTTTCAGCTCCGCAATTGCTCTGATGAGACAGATGGAGCTGAGGGAGAACCATGTTTCTCAGCTCCGACAACTTTCAGAGACGAAAAAGCATCATGTTTGGTGCTGCTTGTCGGCTCAGACACTGGAGCCGATGAAACAGACTTTTGAGTCTTGTCTGATTTTTTGGTCTGATTTCCTTCATCCATTTTTAATAAGCCCCTCAATATAAGCTTATTCCTCCTCTTCTGCAAGACTTTGGCACTAAAACTATGACAAATGGAGCAGGAGTCTTGAAGATGGAGTGGACCCAGACAGTACACACAACTAGTGTGTCCGTCAGTAATGGACATCTTCTGAGTGCAGGAATCACACTTCTTGAATCCTAACTTGTGTTCCTCACCTGGTTCCTTAGCCATGATAGCTATAAGGAAAAAAATTCTCAATAAAAGTTAGAACAAAACTATAAATTTTATAAAAAGAGAAAACAGCAAAAAACAGGCATTATTTTATTTTATTTTTTTATAAAGAGAAGGATAAGGGGGGAGGAGAAGTCTCTAAGTTAAATGACTATCTCCTCCACCGGAGGAGACACCTCTAACTTAAACAGAGTACTCCTAAAAGAGAAAGAAGGAAGGAAGAAAAGGGGCAGGAATCCTCTAATTTAAATGGATTTTTGAGGAGACAACAAGGCCCAAAGAAAAAGATAGCCGCAAAGATTAACTTACAAGGTTTAGAAAGGCTAAAATAGCACAAGGCTATTACGATAGAACTAGTGAGTAAAAACATCCAACAATTAAAGAGTAATTATTATAAAATATATAAAATATTAAAATTTTCAAGCCTGAGCCAGTGAAGACAATCCCAAAGCTTCAAGCGGCAAACAAGATCCGAGGAATAGCCGCTATGTACCATGGGATAGGACTCAGCCTCGAGCCAGTATAAGCTCTCGAGCTTTAGTATAGGCTGTGTCAGAGGCGAAGTTTCAGCTCCTAACCCAAACAGCAAGACTGAAGGCGAGATGGGACAACATAACATCTGTGGTTTAAGGGGAGAGAAGAAAAACGACTGTGCGCAATATGCTTCACTACCAGGACACCTTTCATCAGATTGTATTTCAGTTAGCTAATGTTGATGCTTACAATGCAATTAAAAAAAAATAAAATGTTGAAAAGAAAGTTGGCGGGGGTAAGTTGCAGAGTGAAAAGTTTAACACCACTAAGGGCTCATTCAGTATTATTAGGGTCAGCTGAGTAATACTAATACTGACAGTACAAAAATGATAATTAAAAAAAGAAATGAATCCATAAAATGGGTTGGAGGAGAGGCAGAATGAAATAATATGCACTAGTAACAGCCTAACATACAGTATGGATTACACTGCTAACAGTCATCCTTCCACCATAGTAACATTGTTTCCGCCTCACCCTCAATACTGCAAAAACGATGCTTGCTATTACTTCTGATGCACCAGGGGTTGGTGTCTGTGACAGTATTTATTAATCTGATGTGCAGTACCTTACTATAGGAAAGTCGTTTCTTATTTATCAGACCTAAAAGTGGCAAAAAATACAGCATAACACAAACAAACGTTTGTACATTTTCCTTTTCTGTGCCTGGTATTAACACTTGAAAAATGCAAGCTGGCATAGAGCAACAGTACATCTTGAAAAACATACAATTTTTTTTTAGCAATTTAGTAAAGTACTCCAAAACCAAATATTTCATTACTGAACAATACAGCGGAGGCAATAATTACATAATTAAACAGAGTCCTAAAACAAAACACATTCAACAAATCTGTTCAAAATGTACTTATTCCATATATGATGCCAGTTCTGCTCACTGCACGAGTTTCAGTGAACAATTAGACATAACTGTTATAAACAGTAAATACATATGCTATATGAGTAACTGCACTGTGCAAAATTAAAACATATATATATATATATATATATATATATATATATATATATATATATATTTAAAGATAAGATGGATTGTCTGATGAACAGTGACAGCAGGCCATGCACCACACAGAAAAGCCCATGCATCAGTTACAATCTGTTTTTTTTTTCTTTTTTTATGAGGAAACACTAACCTGAATGTCATGGTTCACAGTTGTGCACTAGACACCACCTCTTTACTTGTGCAGCCTCATGCCATGCATGAGCCTGACAAATGGGGTCCCTTCCTACTGCTGCCCACTGGCCACCAACACTATCATTGGTCATTGTAAGACCTGTACTGGGAGCTGCAGTGGCATCATGTGATAGCTCCTCTCCAGACTGGTGCATGATCATGCTGTGCAGAATGCATCATGTGATAAACATACTTCATGCAGTAGAAGGGTCATACTGAAGGGCACCTGCAGACTCATCCAGGCAGTGGAAATGGGCTTTCAGCAGGTCAAATACTCTGCTGATAGCAGTCCATGTCTGGGACAGGGAAATGTTATGCATCTGTTTTGCGGTTTTCATTGGTTCCTCATGGATGTCATAGGCCATGGCTCCAATGGATAGCCTCCACTACCTGAAAAACACAAGAAAAGAAGAGAAAAGAGAGGAGGGAGAGACACAGCAAAGGAAGGGTGGGTTAGCAATGAGAAATACTTTTTACAAATAATAACTAATTAGATGATTAAAGTTAAAATTTCAACTTGCCAACAAGGTGACCATGTAGCATCCTAACATGAAGGAAGAGGCATCAGAGTGAGCTTTTGTGTGGGATATGGGAATCATGGGCACTCCCTAGACTGTGGGGTGACAGGGTGACACGCCCTCCGCATCACACACTACTTGGCAGTTGAAGGAATGGCAACCCTTCCTATTATGGTACTGTAGAGCAGATAGATTTCTAATCACAATATGGGTACAGTATATCCCACCTCAGGGAAACGTCATCTCATAAAAGGTACTCATGGTTTGGGCTTTATCCTGAGCTGGCATCAGGAAGTAGACTCACTGATCCACATGTTCCAAGAGTATATTAAGGAACTGTTGAAGTACCCAAGAGGCAGAAGCCTGAGAAATACCCACTGCATCCCCAGTCTGTCTCTGGAAGGCCCCATGACAAATATATGGGCTATATATACGTTAGTATCTACATGTATAAGAAGTCCACACGTCCCCCCAGTTTTCAGCTATGGGCCATTCATACCCACTGGAGGCCTTAAAATATCCCTGCCCATGCTAAATATATCAATAATTTCCTAATTATCAGTTCTTCTTTTCCTGTATCTTCACCTTCATGGTCAGCATGTGTAACATTTTGGCTCATCCAAGGAAAGCAGCTAGGCTGGAAGCAACAGCAAGTATCTTTGTCAAATGCAAAGTAGATAGAAAAGATGCAATTTCACCTTTTATAAAACATTTGTGGACAGCATGGAAACAGGTAAAAAGACTATGAATTCTTACTAGACAGGAAGGGAGCATATTAGCATAAGAAGTTCTACATCCCTCTTCATTAGCATATTTGTAGATTTATTTATTTATTTATTTTATTTTATTTTATATTTGTTGACCGGGCTAGTCTATCTGAATACATGTCCATTTTCAGTAGAGGCCCGGGGAGAAAAGCTCCAAGCATAAGTAAATTACAAAATGCAATAATTAAAAAATGACTAGATTCAAATACATTAGAGAGCAAAAATGTTTGGAAGAAAAAATAAAAATTGTTTCTGTGAACAATAGTACAGAGTCTTTGCATAGGTTTAAGATACAATCAGGTACAAGTTTACACAATATTTTAAAATTATCATTTATCATTTAGATATACCTTTAAATTCTCTACAAACTGGCTAAAATTTCTCTAAAATTTTAAGTCATTGTCATATAACTTGTATCTGTTCTTAACCTTTTCATGTTATGTCTAATTTGGTATAATTATTTAAATTGTATTCATTTTTTGTATTATTTTTAAAGACTGTAAAATTATTCCTTTTAAAATGTTTGTGTAATACTTTGGAGCTTTTCTCCTTAGGCCTCCGCTGAAAATGGACTCCTGTTCAGTCAGATTTTCCTGATAATCAAATGTCAACAAAATAAATAAATGAATAAATAAATCTCATTAATCGTTCATTTACATAAGTTTATTTGACGCTACTGAGTGTGAGTGCAAATAGGCTCTCTGAATCACACCTTGTCTGGGCTTATGTGCGGACAGCACAGTTTGCCATTATGTGTAACGACTATGAATACCCCAAGTCCAAAAAAAGGCCAAAAGCATTTTTTTTAATTTAACAGATTCCTTGTATACTGAATAGACTTTCTACAGGTCTTATGCCCAGTGTTTGCTCTTAATACTCATCATCTTCTTTCAGCTGTTCCTGTTAGAGGTTGCCACAGCGGATCATCTGTTTCCATTTCTTCCTGTCCTCTGCATCTTGCTCTGTCACACCAACCACCTGCATGTCCTCTCTCATAACATCCATAAACCTTATCTTAGGCCTTCCTATTTTCCTGTTACCTGGTAGCTTCATCCTTAGCATCTTTTTCCCAATATACTCAGCATCCCTCCTCAGTACATGTCCAAACCAACGTAATCTTCCCTCTCAGGCTATGTCTCCAAACCTTCCAACCCAGGCTGACCCGCTAATATGCTTATGCCTGATCCTGTCCACCCTCATCACACCCAGTGCAAATCTTAACATCTTTAACTCTGCCACATCCAGCTCTAACTCCTGCATTTTTGTCAATGCCACTGTCTCCAACCCATATAACATAGCTGGTCTCACTAACCTCTTGTAGACCTTCCCTTTCACTCTTACTGGTACTCATCTGTCACAAATCACTCCTGACACTCTTCTCCACCCACTCCATCCTGCCTGTACTCTCTTCTTCACCTCTCTTCCACACTCACCATTACTCTGAACTATTTTTCCCCGTTGCTCTTAATACTCAATGGTCAGATTATGTGTGTATAGTATAACATTGATGGATGGGAGAAAGCATTTCAGAGGATCATAAGATCATAGGAAGTTGCTAGGCTAATGGCCTGAGGGCCCTGACAAGCCTAGCCAAATTTTACCCTTGTTACCATGATCAGCACCTACTGCACTTGTTCAAGAGAGACACAGGTGGAACCCTCCAGGTGAATTTACGGTTACCCATCCAATCACCCAGATTGTGTTTGAAGAGAGCCAGTGAGGTGCTCTGTTTGATGTGAAGTGGGAGTCTATTCCAAAGGTTTGGTAACCTCTGTGAGGCAAAATTGTCCCTCCAGCAGGTTCTATTGATGTCACATGCCAGGTTTTGGTCTTTAGAGCAAGTAACATGTGTGCCATTTGGCTTGCAGATGCGCAGCATTTCCAATGTAGCGGGGTCAGAGATCACCTTATATGCAAGACAGAGATCGCCTCTGAGTAGTCTGTATGAAACAGAATAAAGTGACAGTGATTTCAGCTGATCCACATAGAATAGCTGTTGAAGACCTTGAATTTTCTTTGGAGGAATCTTTGTGGTCTCTTCAATTGCTGCAGGTGCTTTGAAAGGTACATGCCAAAAAGTGTGTTGTTTGCTTTAGAAAAGTTTTCACTGTGGTTTCCTTGGCTGGGGGTGGTGGTGGGTTGTGGGCATCCAGGGTGATTAGTTTATGGTCTGATCTAACCAGTGATGGGTTGACCTCTGGTACGGAACACCTGTCACCCATGTTGGTGATGGCCAGGTCCAATATGTTGTGGCCTCTGGTAGGGGAGTTTACCAGCTGATCCAGGGCATTTGAGTTGATAAATTCCAGGAAGCGCTGAGCCTGGGAGTTTGTACTCAAGTAGTTTTCCCAGTTAATGGTAGGGTAATTGAAATCACCCAATATCAGGGTGTTCGGTAGGACCTTCATGTTTTCCAGTGCCTCCAGAAAGGTGGAGTGGTGCTCCTGGGTCATGGAGGGTGATCTGTAGCAGGCCACAATTTGCATTGCAGATTTGCCCGATGTTAGTTGCACATGGATGATCTCAGAGGTATCATGCTGCACCACTAACCTGGAGGTATGAGTATCCTTGATGAATATGGATACACCCCCTCCTTTTGTGTTTCGGTCCTTGTTCTGTGGCCGAAATGTGTGGTATGAGTTGTAGCCCAGTAGTGCTGGAGTGCTCTCTGGAACCTTGAACCAGGTTTCAGTTACTGCACAGATGTCGATGGTCTCCATACTTAGGAGTGCTTCGAGTGCTTGCATTTTGAGATTTAAACTCCTGGCGTTGAATAGCATAACCCTCATTTTTTACTTGTGCTGTTTACGGTGGTGGGTTTGAATTTTGAGCCTTGCCTAAAAAAGGCACTATGGGGACAGCAAGAGCCTTGGCCAGTATTTGAAAGCCAAGGGGTAACAGGTGCAAGCCGTCTCTTGCAAAGCAACGTGGCTTGTCGAGCATGTCATCCCAGGCTGACAGACACTGGATCCCCTTTGAATGACACCAGAAGCTTAGCCAATTGTTGAAATTGATCATTTTTTCTTTATACTGAGGTATCATTCTTGGTGAGGCAGGATGCTACTCAGGGTCAGGGTCATACCCACCTGGGCAACATGATCAGAGAACTCTTCCATGTCTCTTTTCATGTAGTCCAGGGAGGTACATTTCAGGTCATTCACACCAACATGAACAATGACAGAGTCATATTTGTACTTGTTCTGGAGTGACCTGAGTGCTTGTGTTATGTGGCAGATTCTGGCTCCCGATAGGCAGCTAACAGTAACTTTCTTCTTGTCCAGCCTAGTGAGTGGGGCGTCAGTGTGCCTGACTATTGAGTTGCCTATTACTAGTGTGTTAGGTATGTTATTTCACCTTAAGGGCTGTGATTGTGCGGCACATTGAGTTTGTGTTTTATGTGCTGTCTGGTTTGTGACAGTTGGTGCAGGTTTTGTGGGTGTCTGCTTTGGAGCTCTCTGATGATTTTGCAGGTTTTTATTTAGTGCCTCTGAGTATGATTTTGTGTATTTATGTGTATTTTTTGCCAGTGCTGGTTTAGTAGGTCTATGTGAGGCTGGAGGTGTGGTGCAAGTGTTAACCTTCTCCTCATGACTGTCTGTTCCAGTCTTGGGTGAAGAGACCTTAGCCTCCAGTTTGGCTGTATAATTGCATCTCTCGCATATGTTAGTGTTTTGTGGTAGGAGGAGGGCTGTCTGTGTACAAGAGGCAGTTGTAACATTGCCTCAGGATACCAAGATTCACCAGCTGGACTGGAGAGTACACCCGAAGTTGCCCTTTGGTCATGCCTGAATAGTAGGGTGAGCTGCTTAGTCGGTTGGTTGGTGAGGGGTGGATAAAGAGCCTTGCCCTGCTGGGCAGTCAAGTGTCGGGGTATATTAGTGCTTGCTATTAGGTCTGAGCAGGTGCTGGACTGTAGGATGCTTTTTGAGTGCTTAGGTTGAGAGTTAGACTAGTTTCAAGTGAAAAACTGAAGAGGAGACTTAGTGGAGCTGGGAATAATTTAACCCTAGCTAACCAGTGCTGCCCAGCGCACAAAACCGTGCAAATGCGGTTTTTAAACTCCTAACTTCTGGGCTGGAACCACTCCTCCAGGGACAGATGGCTGCTCAAAGTTCCCCTCTCTCACAGGTGAACAGAGAAACTTCCCTCTATCCAAGTAAGGTATGGGCAACTCAGAAACTTATAACACAGCCCTGAATTCAGCACTAGCCTGAAAACTGGACTATACTAGCTTAGAAAGGCAGGAAACAAAATTGTAGCTACTGGCCGTTTGGGCAGTTTTTCCCCATCTCTTTCAACTTTCTGGTTTAAAAGCCGCACTTGTGATGTTTCCCCACCTTTCCTGTTACTAGCTTAGTCCAGATACAGAGTTGCTGTATCCAGGACTGTTGGTAAGTTTCTGAGCCCCGCAAGCCTTTCTGTGTTGGAGGGAAGCTTTCTAGCTTATCAGTGGGAATGGTAAGTACTAGGTAGCCTTTCTACTACAAGAGGAGTGGTTCTGCCCAGAAATTGTAGTTTATTGGCCGTTTGGGCAGTTTTTTCCATCTCTCTCAACTTTCTGGTTTTAAAGCCTGTGTTTGCGCTTGATCCCCACCTTTCCCGTAACTAGTCTAGTTATATTAATATAAGTATGCCAAATTTTGTGATATAGTAAAAATGATTAAAAGGAAAAGAGCGTATAAATGAAGAAATAAACTGTTTTTGAGGAAAACAGAAATTGACGCTATAGAAAGAGAGAGAAAAGTATGGTATAAGAATGTAATGATAAAACATTATTATGTAAAAACAGATAAAAAAATGAAAGCTATAACAATAAGGAGTAAATGGTGTAATCAGAAGGTAGAATGTTAAGAGTTTTTGTGGAGACTGGTAATAGATAAATTGCCAGTAAAAGGAAATGTGCCATATGGAAAGAAAAGGGATAGAATATGTTTCATTATCAGGAAGAAGAAATTACGGAACATGTGTTTTTGAAATGTAAAAGAGTAAAAAGTTATGGGGAAAACTATGCAAAGAAGATTGTTTAGAAGATACAAAAGTACTGGCTAAAATAGACATGGATATGATTAAATAAAGATATAAGAATAGAAATAAAGAATATGTTAAAAGAATAGAATAAAAAGTTATTTTATGTTCTATGGGGTATATGGAATGAAAGAATAAATTAAATTATGTTTAATTGTAAATGGACTTAAGCAACAATATTAAATAAAATTAGGTGATGGCAATGTTAAAAGGAGTAGGGGTCTAATTGAGATGAAAATTTAGTATGATTGTAAAGGAAATTATGAATATGTGTAAATAGATTTACATATCTGTATATTTGTATATTTGTAAATATTTGTAAGTATGTAAATAGGAGTTCTTTTTGATAGGTGCCATGGGATCTTTTATGTTCACCTGAGCTGCCACCAACTCAAAAATATGAGACCTCAGTTTAAAGTCTCATCTGAAGGACAGTATACTCAGGAATGCAGCACCCCCCCTTTTGCTACACTGCAGTGTCAGCAATCACTCTACCTGGGGTAGAATAGAACCTACAGCCTTCTCCATTAAGTCAAGTGGGCTACCTGTTGTGTCACTGACAATGCTTAAAGAATATGCCAAGAAATACATAATAGTATGCATCAGGAAGTTATCTACCCCTGATAACTATCTTATTGACAACGCACTCCTAAGAGTTGACACAGTTATCAGGGACTTGGAGACACACATAAACAGTAATCTAGCCTTTGGCCATCACGTGTCTACAGTACTGAGGAAATCTTTCTATATTGTTCAACTTATAAACAAAGGTATGGCATCTAGGTCCAAGGAGGTAATTGTTCCACTGTATTCAGCATTCATAAGACCTATTATTGAGTAAGATACCCCTTTTGTAATGCACCTAACCAGGCACATCCAACAAATGGAATGACCACAGGGTTTCCTCATAAAAAGAATACAGAGCATAAGAAACATGTCCTCTGTAGACTGTCTGAAAGCCCTATCTCCGTATTCTGTCTCCTATAAGCTATTGAGGGGAGATCCATGACTGGCATACAAGGCATTAACAGACCCCACCGTGATGGACCTTATACATATTTGCAAATTAAACAGCATTCTAAAGACTTAAACTTTGCCTGTGGTATAACTAGTACCTGCTGGAAAGACAGGTATGTATCCCAGAGACTACCCCTTCTGTGGAACAGGTTCCCCATGCATGTGAAGCAGAGTTCCTCCCTAACCCAATTCAAGTGTAACTTAGGCAATTGGATGGGCAAAAGGAAATTCATCCCTGGTTTGGTACCTGTTTCTCTAATGGACACAAGCAGGCTGTAAATGGTTCATTTCCCAGGCCCCTGTTTGTAAATGTTTCACCTCCCAAGCTCCTGCGTACCCTTATGAAGGGTACCAGAAGTTGTCAGAGTTTTGGTATGCATGGCTAGACTTAAAATGTCTCTTGTGGTCGTTAGCCTAGTAAACACGTATGAAGCTATGAGCCTATGAACTTCATATATTCTCTCCCTACTTTATGCACTTTACCTTTACAACATGCCTATGTATTGCCTTTTTTACTATTAATTTATACTGTCCTTTGACTATTCTCTTTTTGCTTTAGCTCCTAGGTTGTGGCTGAATGGGCCTTTTGTGGATCAGCCCACTGTCCATATCAACAAGCATAATTATATAAGTACTTGCATGAAATGCTTCTTTCTTCCAATTAGTCTATGTCATGGCATAAAGCTTTGTAGTGCCCTAACAGAGAAGTCTGGCTGAGTATGACAAATGTGACTTTATTTTTGTTTTTCAGTGTCTACACTAGTGTCTCTATATGAAGTATTTCAGACACATACCAAGATGTTTTTGGAATTTAAAGTCTTTCCAAACTTAATAGCAACAACTCCATCCAAAGCAGTAAAACACTTTTATTCCCCTAGGCACCATGGCTACTGCCATCAAGGGAGGAACAGTAGGTGAGCTCCAAGGGGAATAAACTTTTTAAGTGCTCTGGATCGAGTAATAATTACTATTTACAAATTCAGATATTTCCGTCTTTCATAATAACTTAAATGCTCACATCCATGGATGCCCTTGGTATATTTCCACTGTACTTTTTCCAGTTTACTCTTGCTTATATTCTTGTAACGGAAGAAAATGGACTGCAAGATGGTGGCACCTTCTATGGCAGTGGCCTCTCCAGCTCCTGTTGTGCATGTTTTGTTTTGTGGTGTATTTCATCATTTTCCTTGAGTTGGTGAGTCGTTTCTTTTCTATATGGAGTTGCAGTATGCTGTGGTGGAAATTTTCATGGTGTCCGTTGGTCCATTGTTGTCCTTGTTGGAAATTATTGCCTGTTTCTGGAAACATTCTGAGTGGTGGAAGTTTGAGTCTGCAGTGGTGAGCCGAACTGATGAGGAGTTCAGGAAGCAGAATATATGAATTTAATGGACCATATTTGCTTTTGTTGGAATATGGCAGTTGGTGTTGGAAAATGGTAATGGTGACAGTCTGGCTGGTGGTTTATGAGGGTCAGAGGTGTCAGAAGGAAGGACTTTGGACTTGGGTGCTGCTGATGATAGT
The DNA here is from genome assembly GCF_019279795.1 of Protopterus annectens. Taxonomy (NCBI): domain Eukaryota; kingdom Metazoa; phylum Chordata; order Ceratodontiformes; family Protopteridae; genus Protopterus; species Protopterus annectens. Next base: position 360,596,746 of record NC_056726.1, on the reverse strand, counting down.
GTCCATTCGGGCCTGCAGGTAGCGGTGGTTGCAAGGTATGTGGTCAGAAGAAAGGTCAGAAGGAAGGATTGGCTTGGATGTTGCTCATTATGGTGTGGCCTTTCAGGCCTACACGTAGCGGTGGTTGTAAGGTCTGTGGTGCCATGAGGAATGTCAGAGGAAATGACTGGGATGTATATGTTGATGGTGATGCATGGGAGATAAATTATGTTGGGTTGGCTCTTTTCACTGTTGCTGTATATGTTATTTTGTTGCTTCTTGTTTATTTGTTGTTGTGTTTCTGTGTTTGTTTGTTTTTTTTGTGCATGAGCTTGGAGGTATGAAATTTCAATCAGCTGCATACCATGCGTGGTTGAATGACAATAAAGTTACTTTGACTTTGATAAGGTTTCCATATTGTTATTCCATACTCAAGTTTGGGTCTAATGAAACTAACAAACAATGGCTTCATCACTTCTGATTTCCTAGACTTTGTAAATCTTTTTATATAACCTGTAGTTCTATATCTATCATGAATCAATTAGTTAATATGATTAGAAAAACTCATAGCTGGATCTACCCATATACCCAGGCCCTTAAATGAGTCTACAGTTTCAATCACTGTGTACTGTATTAAATATTCACTTTTCAATTTATGTCTCCCAAATATCATGTGCTTAAGTTTTGATGTATTTATGAGCATATTATTCTCCTGTGCCCAAATGGTTAATTTAGTCCAATTCTTTTGCAGACATGCCTTATCTCTAGCACATATAATCAGTTTACCCATTTTCAGGTCATCTGCATATAGACTGTTGAACACCTCAGATGAAAATGTTAGGTCTGAAAGATGCAGTCTAAACAAGTAAGGGCCTAGGACAGAGCCCTGTGGGACACCCTGACTGTAACCAAGCATTTCACCTGTCCAGTTGCTGTACGATACTTGCCATGTCCGTCCTATATGTAAGCCATGCAGCTGTCTATCTTTTCAAGAGTGCATCAATATCTAGTTGTTCTAATTTATTGATCAGTGTTTTGTGTATGACTTGTCAAATGCTGAAATTAAATCTATGTAAATTCATCACAGTATAATTTTTCATTCATAGCTGTTATTATATTGTTATATAACATGTTACAGGTGGTAATATATTTATTTTCAACATATGCATGCTGATATATGGTTTCAAGTCCCAACTTATCCAGTTCTGACAATAACTTAACCTTATCCAATATTACCTTCTCCATTATTTTTCCACAACATGAAAGTAGACTTAATGGATGACCATTTTAAGTTGTACATCTAGTAAATATTTATACATCAGACACTTTTTTTCATGGTCTTATCTGTTTGGTGGCATTGACAGGTGGGATGCATGTTATGCTTTTGAATACCTGGAGGATTTCCCCCAGAGTTTTAATCTGACACTTTAGTTTGGAGAAGGGTGACACAGCAATGTCGTGGAATGGAGAGTAATATCATATGGTTTTATCAATAACCCTGTAATTGCTACAACATCAACTGTTAAAATTGCTGTGAATTTTATGTGCACTGAAGATAACAATCCTCAGTCCTTTTTTAACAGCCTTTGGATAAGATGCATTAGATGTGTTAATTTCAACTTCTTATTGATTTATTTAATTTGAATTTTACATTACTTCACTGGGTGATTTACAGTGCATAACATAATGAATTTATTTAGAATACAGTGAAAACACTTTCAGAGGCAATTTTCTGTTAATAATAGGATGATGATATTCAGTGTATATACAAAGCTGCTATTCACAAAATCTTTAGTCAAACATAGTTTATTTTATTTATTTATGTATTTATTTTATATTTGATTACTGGGTTGGTCTGACTGGGCAATCAGGTCCCGTTTTCAGCAGAGACCCGGGGAGAAAAGCTCCACATATATGACAATCATAAAAAATACAAAATACAAAAGCTCCACATACATGATAAAAATACACAAGTCAGAGATGAGTACAAATTAATAGAGCAAAAAACAATAGAGCAAACAATAGTATATCATGGCATAGTATGATGAGAAGTTACAGAAGTGTACATTATATAGAGTGTACAGTAGTAAAACAGAAAATATAATGTAGTTGAGTAAGAAAGTGCACACCATCAACTCCCACACATAGCAACACTAAACCCACATATGCAGAGGCCCTTAACATTAACCTGTCCAAGCAACAAGGACCTCCGAAGCCGAAACGCAAACAAACACCAGTCACAACCAAAGTGACACATAGCTCACAACACCAGTGTGCCACCCAACAACAGCCCCTAAGGCAAGACAATGTACCCAACACTTTAGTCATAGGTGACTCTATAGTCAGGCACACTGATGTCCCACTCACCAGGCTGAACAAGGAGAAAATTACAGTCAGCTGCCTGTCGGGTGCCAGGATCCGCTACATAACGCATGCAGTCAAGTCACTCCACAACAAGTACAAATACGACTCTGTCATTGTCCATGCTGGAGTAAATGACTTGAGACGTACCTCCCTGGACTACATGAAAAGAGACATGGAAGAGCTCTTGGATCATGTGACCCAGGCAGGTATGACCCTAGCCCTGAGTAGCATCCTGCCTTCACCCAGAATTATACCACAGTATAAGGACAAAATGATTGACTTCAACAATTGGCTAAGCTTCTGGTGTCATTCAAAGGGGATCCAGTATTTGTCTGTCTGGGAAGACATGATCGACAAACCACGATGCTTTGCCAGAGATGGTCTGAACCTGTCACCCCTGGGATTCAGGTTACTGGCTAAAGCTCTTGCCACCCCTATAGTGCCTTTTTAGGCAAGGTTCAAAGGATAAAACCACCACCGTAACAGATACAAGCATGCAAAATCTGAATGTAATGCTACTCAATGCTAGAAGTCTAAACCTCAAAATGCACTCCATCGAGGTACTCCTAAAAATGGAGAGCATCGATATCTGTGCAGTGACTGAGACCTGGTTCAAGGCTCCAGAGAGCACCCCTGCAATACCAGGCTACAATTCTTACCACACGTTTTGGCCACAAAACCAAGACTGAAACACTAAAGGTGGAGGAGTGTCCATATTCACCAAGGATATTCACACCTCCAGGCTAGTTGCCCAACACAATGCATCTGAAATTCTCCAGGTGCAACTAACACTAGATAAGACTGCAATCCAAATTGTAGCTTGTTACAGATCCCCCACCATACCCCAAGATTCTCACTACACCTTCCTAAATATACTGGAAAATATTAAGATACAGCCAAACACCCTAATACTAGGTGATTTCAACTACCCTGCCATTAATTGGGAAAACTACTCGGGTACCAACTCCTTTTCCCAACGGTTCTTGGAATTCATAAATTCTAACGCCCTGGATCAACTAATCCATTGTCTCACCAGGGGCTCCAATATCCTAGACCTGGTCATTACCAACATGGGAGATAGATGCTCCACACCAGTGGTCACCCCCTCATTGGTCAGGTCTGACCATAAGCAAATCACCCTTGACATCCACATCCCACCAAACCCCCCAGTAAGGAAACCTCCTTAAAAAACTTCTCCAAAGCCAACTTCATGCTACTGAAGTCAGAAGTGACAAACTTCACAACACCCATGCAGACAGGATCTGGAAGTTCGACTGCAGAATCCTACACTAAGGCACTGTACGAGCACATCCACTCATGCATGAATCATGTCATCCCAAATAGAACCAAGATGCTCTTCTCCAAAAAAAGGAAGCCAATCTGGTGGTCCCGTGCTATAAACAAACTATACAACAAAAGGAAGAAACTGTTTGCAGAAAAGAGGAAAATCCCAGGATGCAAAAAAGTCCCTCACCAGCCTCAGTAAGAAGCAGAGATCCCTCATAAAATCCTCAGAACTAGTTACGAAAATAAAATTGCCAAATATTCCAAAGACAACCACAAGGCATTCTATAGTTATGTCAAGAATCTAAATGGCAATGCTCAGATCTGCTCTGAGCTACAACAGAATGGCATTAAATATACTGGTCCCAAGGATATTGCCTATATCCTGGCAGATCGATTTAGTGCCAACTTCACTCCCCTCTTACCCCCTAAAGGGCCCATCTCAATACGAAAAGATTGCCAAATTCCAATAATCACAGCCACACAGGTAGAGAAAGCACTCTCCAAAGCTAAGAATACAGCATCCATGGGACCAGATGACATCCCAGGCTGTGTACTACATGAACTGGCACCCCACCTAAGTGTCATGTTTAATCTTAGCCTCACCTCAGGCTTCATGCCCACTGAGTGGCGCACAGCTACAGTTATCCCGATCCACAAGGGAGGATCCACCTTGGATCCCAGGAATTACTGTCCCATCAGTCTGACAAGCCTGATCTGCAAGGGCATGGAACGCATTATCATGGAACTTATAAACAAAGACATTGGCAACCTCCAGACACTGGACCCCACCCAGTTTGGGTTTGTGAAGGGCCGATCTTGTCTCCTGAATCTGATTGACTTCTTTGAATCGGTCTCCAGAGCTGTGGACGAGGGTAAGGAGGTCCACACAGCCTATCTGGACCTCACCAAGGCCTTCGACACCATCCCCCACTCTGGAATCATAGATAAACTTACTAAGCTGGGAATAAATCCCTATGTCACTCGATGGGTTGCCAACTGGCTTACTGACAGAACCCAGACTGTAAAAGTAGCCGACTCCAAATCCAGCTCCAGACAAGTGACAAGTGGAGTACCTCAGGGTTCAGTCTTGGAACCACTCTTGTTTGGCATCTACTTCTCTGAAGTACAGGCCAACACTAAGGGACTCTGGCTAACAAAGTTTGCAGATGACTGCAAACTGGGAGCCATTATTGAATCCCCAAATGATGTGGATATTCTACAAAAGGGCCTTACAGAAAAAGATGCCTGGTGCTAGAGCCATGGGCTCAAGCTTAATGCCAAGAAATGTATAGTCATCCTATTTGGAAAAAAACATGTACCCATGAACTACCACATAGGTGGCAGGACACTAAACATCGAAAGTGTGATGAGAGACTTAGGGACGCAAGTGGACAATAGTCTCACTTTCGATAACCACATTGCCACAACAGTCAGGAAATCCTTCTACGTGGCACACCTCATCACTGAGGGCTTTTCATCAAGGAAAAAAGGAGGTCATTGTCCCACTGTACTCATCCCTCATTAGACCCATTATAGAGTATAATGCCCCATTTGGTATGTACCTCACAAGACATCTGCAACAGCTGGAAAGGCCACAGAAATACCTCACTAAAAGAATCACAGGCCTAAAGCAGATGCCATATGCTGACCGTCTAAAAAAACTCCAGCTATACTCTGTGGCATATCGTCTACTCAGAGGCGATCTCTGCTTAACATACAAGGCCATGTCAAACCCTAAGCTGTTGAACATGCTACACTTAAAGAAATCCCAATTCCTTAGAGCCACATGCTCCAGGGATCTAAACCTTATCATCACAATGAACAAAACATGCTGGAGGGTTAGGTTCCTGACCCAGAGACTCTCCTGACTCTGGAATAGACTGCCCATACATGTCAAGCAGAGCACCTCATTGGCCCTCTTCAAAAGGAACCTTGATTATTGGATGGGAGATAGGAAATTCACCCCGGGGATTATGTCAGTCGCCCTGCTAGACAGGGGCCCAGAGAAGTAAATATTGTGGGAAAAATTTTCCAGGGAATTGTTATGGCTAGGCTTGCATAGGCCTTAGGGCCGATAGCCTAGTACCAACCTATGAACCTATGAACCTATGTTGTGTGTTCATTTCTTGCTTCATGTCTGGTGTTTCATTGCGATGTAACTCATGATTCATTCTTTCTTAGCTTTCATCGTATGGAGAGCCCACTCCATCCTTCTGGGATTTTTTTTGTTCAATCAATGCAGAAGAAATCAGCAGTTCAGAGTGGCACACTTATCATGCTTCACGTGTGTGAAGACTTTTCACCATTTTTCTGTTGAAGATATGCAGTATTGTGTACTGCACTCACCCTTATGCCTTTCCCCAGTTTTTTATCAACATTGGAAAATTATATATTGCAGCTACACCAACTTCACTTACTGGGTGGCCTAATGGTTAAGACGTTTACCTTACAAACACAAAGTGCAGGGTTTGAGTCTCACAAGGGATAATTGGCTAGGCTTAAAATGGCTCGCAAGGGCAGTTAGCTTAGTACTAACCTATGCAGTAATACTATATGCGGTTATATTATAGTAAAACAATGTACAGAGCCCAAAGAAACATTTGACACTGCAGTCTAACATTTTTGATATGGCATTTTCAGAAACCATCATGAAGTCACATAAAAGCAGGAGATGAGATAATAGGACTTAGACCACTCATGGCAGTGCATACACCCCTGTTATGTTTGCCACAGGAGTTGAGATCAGAAGGCCTAGACAATCCATGGGAGCACATACATGAGTCTAATCTGTCCCATGAGTTGAAATTGGAAGACTTAGACAATCCATGGGAGGGCGCACCTGCCTGTAGCTCTTGAAAGCAGCAAGGCTTTGAAGTTTTTTCAGAAGGTACTTAAATGTAAAATCATAGGCCAAAACAATAAACTTGCTCCACAGTTTCACAGCAGAGCTGTAGACTGTCCTTTCTGCATGACTGTTTTTTTTTCTTTAGTGATGATTACCAAAGCAAAGGGAGTCTGTGCTACATTAATATTAACAATAAGTTTTGCTGCTTCTTTTGTTAGTCTGAATAACGCCTTATGGTTTCTCTGTTTTCCGGGTACAAATCTTGTTTGTTTTAGCCAGCTCATACAAATCAAACAATGCAGGCAACTGGAAGATGAACTAGTCAAAATAAATAAGTTCAAACAGGTATTGTGAGATTTTATGGAGGACTACTTGAAGGAAGACAGTCAATCACAAGTGCCACAGGTCTGAAATGACTCTTCATTAGTAAAACCATACACGAAGAAAAAGTGCCACATCCTGAAAATCGAGCAGCTACCACATACATCTAATTAACATTTGACATCATCAAAATTAAACCAAATGCAGTTCTTACCCAACAAACAGTGAATGCAACATGTACATAGTTTTTGCATTTTATATTAACTATTAAATGTTGGATACATAATTCTTTTCAGATACAAACCAAAATGCAGTCTAACACAAAGTTAACACCGTGAGCAGTTGATGATATGCATTCTTTAATAGTAGGTTCAGTCCCTCTCTTTCCATTTGCAAACTCTGTGATTGTGAATAAAACACTTAATCACACAGTGATGCCAGGCTGCCCCTGAAAACAGGCCCATCTGTGGGCTTACTTGGTGAATAAAAAAAAATAATGCTGAAAAAAACCCACAGTCATTTAATAAATATTGCTGTAACTTTAAAACTGGGTCATTCAAGGCACCAGCTGAATATATACAACTATAGACAGGTAAGGTGGAGAATATAATTAAAAGACACGTGAACTAAACGGATGTTTCATGTTTGTCTTGAGAAAATAAGTGATAATTATAGCTGGCATCTTGTTTCACAACCAGAAGCTAATGCACATTCATCCATTCATCTTCTCAACTGTTTGTTGTAATGTGTGGCTTATTTTAAGGGTACCTAGACCCAATGCTCATACATGCTGTACATGTTTATTTCCATGGAAGGACAAATCATATGATACATGACATGCTGATTATTGTTATGGGTGCTGCTCTTTAAAGTGGTTATGCAGAAAGCCAAGCAGGTAGATCAGACATACCTATGATTTAAGTTTGTTTATTAAGGTTATATACTGATTGCCACGGACCACTTGTAGGCACAGCCAAGGTGCATACCTCTCAACCTTGTACAGCAAGAAACCTGGACAAAGCCATAAATAAAAGTAGGACAAAGGCCCATAAAAATAGGGACAATTTTTAAATATTGCTCTTACAAATTTAGAAAGTTAGTAGAATAACAAGTTTTATATTAGCATGGATTTTATGAATGGTATGAAGTCTGAAACTAAAATGTCTGTTATTATTTTTTTAACTTTAATCTTAATATTATTATTATAATTTGCTACTAATTTGCCAGAAAAAAACACAATTTTTTGAAAAACAGACCAAAGATATGAGGCAAAATTCTGGGCATTCTGCAAAAGTCTGTACAGCTGAGAGGTATGCCAGGTGACTCTAATCACAAATAAAGCAGAGTGAAAACTAAAGCAAAGATGTACATGGTCACATGACTGTGTATCAAAGTTAACTGTGCATCTTGCAAAGAAGAATATAAAAATGAAAAACAGTACTAAAGACATTTATTAGAAATGGGAAGGGAGAGAGAATATATGTACAAGTAAGACTAACAGTAATTTTAAAGTCTTGCAAAAGGAAAGATGGATTGAGTACAAGTAAGAGAAAGGAGAGAGAGTTAGGTGTGGTTAGGTTCTATTGCCTCTCTAGGAGTGATTGCATTGCTGTCAGAAAACTGAGAAGGGAAAAAGAGGAACTGTACATAATATATACAAACAAGGGTATGACAGTAAATTCAAATTATTGCAGTGGGAAAGATGGTCTGAGAAAAAGCGAGAGAGGGGAAAGCAGAGCTAGGAGCAGTTAGGTAATGAGGCCTTTCTGAGAGCACTTGCATTGGGGTGGTTGTAGGAGATGTATCTTTAACTGTGGTCTAAATCTGAAGAAGGAGGTGGGGAAGATTCCCAACGTTTGGGGCTAAAATCAAGAAGTGCGGTTGCAGAATTGTATTTTGGGGGTGGGGGTAACCCCTTAGTTTATAGGTGGATGTTTTACTGTGGAGCTTTGCTGTCAGTGGTGAATAGGAGTATGGAAGGTGGAGTTTGAAAAAAAATTAACCTTTGTTTTGCTAGCAACCATCTGGCTTTTCTGAAAATGTGGCAGTGGTGTTTCTGGGGTGGAGAGACTCAGTGATGGTTTTTGTTTTTATTTGACATTGTTTATAAGGTTGATAAGTTTCTAACACACAAAAAGGAGGAACCAGAACAAGCTCTAAAGGACTAAAGGCGAAGCTGATAGCACACAAACCACAAAAAACAAGGCACTGTAGAGGTAAAATGCACTATTAGGACCAGTTATAGGTGGAAAGCACATAGATTTATTGTCTCAGGATACAGCAAGGGCAAACCAATAGTTCATATTAATGCATTAACTGTTATCACTGCGTATTCATCCTGACCCACAGGACTAGGTTCATAGGTAGGTACTAGGCTATTGGCCCTAGGGCCTATATAAGCCTAGCCAAACAGTACCCTGGCTTTTGCCACCCAAGAAAATTATTTTCCTGTGCCCCTGTCAAGCAGAGCCACAGAAGTGATCCCGGGGTGAATTTCCTATCTCCCACCCAATCATCAAGATTTTTCTTGAAGAGTGCTAATGAGGAGCTTTGTTTGATATAGATAGGTAGTTTGTTCCAGAGTATGGGAAGTCTCTGGGACAGGAATCTATCCCTCTACCATGTTCTGTTTATTGTGGTGACAAGGTTTAGGTCCCTAGAGCATGTAGCTCGGAGGTATTGGGATTTCTTTACGTGGAGCATGTCCAGCAGCTCTGGGTTTGACATAGCTTTGTATGTTAGGCAGAGATCGCCTCTGAGTAGGCGATATGCGACACAGTAAGGCTGGAGTTTTTTGAGACAGTCTGCGTAGGGCATCTGTTTGAGGCCGGTAGTCCTCTTTGTGAGGTATTTCTGTGGCCTTTCCAGTTGTTGTAGATGTCTTGTGAGGTACATACCAAAAAGGGCATTGTACTCTATAATGGGTCTAATGAGTGATGAGTAGAGGGGAACAATGACCTCTTTTTTCCTGGATGAGTAACCTTTTGTGATGAGGTGTGCCACATAGAAGGATTTTCTGACTACTGTGGCGATGTGATTATCAAAGGAGAGACTACTGTCCACCTGTGTCCCAAGGTCTCATCACACTTTCGGTGTTAAGCAGACTACTGTCTATGTGGTAGTTCATGGGTATAGAGTTTTTACCAAAAGGGATGACAATGCACTTTTTGGCATTGAGCTTGAGGCCATGGCTTTGACACCAGGCATCTGTCTCAGTGAGGCCCTTTTGTAGGATGTCCACATCGTTAGGAGTTTTGATTATGGCTCCTAGTTTGCAGTCATCTGTGAACTTTGTTAGCCAAAGACCTTCTGTGTTAGCCTGTACTTCAGAGAAGTAGATACTAAACAGGAGAGGACCTAGGACTGAACCCCGTGGTACTCCACTTATCACTGGTCTGAAGTTGGATTTAGAGTCTGCTACTTTCACAGTGTGGGTTCTGTCAGTGAGCCAGATTATCATCAGATAATGAGCCAGCTAGCCAAACCAACCATATTTATATCCCCACCAATCACGACAATTATTTAATTAATTATTCAATTAAAATCAAACCAGATCTTCCCTTAAAACAATCATCCCTTAGAAAGGCACATTTTTAAATAACCTATAAAAACTATATTAATGCATTCAGTTCCTTAAAATTCTTAACTTTCAATGTAGGAGATATAAATATGATTGGTGTGATATACCAAATCAAAGACTTTGTGAGATCAGCAAAGAGTGCACTTGTAAGGATCCCTTTGTCCATGTTTATTAGATACCATCAGTTGCAGCCCAAAGTACAGTCTCAGCTCAAATTCAGGGAGTAAATGGCAAAGCAGGAGCTCCAGCACCCTGTGCCACTGTGGTATTTTTTCTGAGACATTTTTAGGGATTTGGTCATATGCCTTCTCCAGGTGGCCAACTCTTGTGACCCCTCCAATATCTGTACAAGAACAAGAGTTGATTTTCAAATATACCAAAATAATAAAGTGGTGGCAATTAGCTATATATACAAGAGTTACAGAGTAAGGAGTACATGCCATAATGTTCAGGAAAATCTAGTTATATTTTCAGATTTCCAAAAATCTGGGCAGTTAGTTCCAAGTGAAGGCAGATTCCTGTGCTGTCACAGCTGGAGACATTTCCTGTATAATAAAACATTTATTTGTTTATTTTTTCATATTTACTTTATCGTGTTTAGGGTTGGGGTGAACTTGCACATATCCTGTAAAGGGTACCGTTCACTCTGTTGAATTGTCAGTTCATCAACAATGTTAATTGCTTGGATAATTCATCTAGAGAACTCATTGTCTGGCAGTTGGCAAAGAGGATTAAAACTATGAGCTGTTAGTGAGCTGCTTCCTGGGGTACACGGTTTGATTCCCTCAGGCTCCATTTCGCTAATTGTGTGACTCTGAGCAAGTCATTAAACCAGACACCGCTCCTATGTCTGAGAAAGGTCAATGGAGATCAGTGCTCTATCTGGTTTACAAGTTTATTTATTTATTTTATTTTGTTTTTGTTAACCGGGAGGGTCCAATTGGACACAGGTCCATTTTCAGTGGAGGTCCGGGGAGAAAAGCTCCATGTAACAATATTAGGTTAATACAATTCTAAGCAATTAATGAAATTTAAAGTAGTACAGGGAACATTTACATGACAAGTGATACATCTAGTAGAATGAACAATTATTACAAAACAGGTTTTTTTTTTTTTTTTTTTCCTTCACATTCACAAAAAATTAATAATTTTACATTCACAATACGTTTATGCATTTGTATAACTGAGAAGTAAATAAATGCCCATACTGGCAAAATTAAAGTATAGGTATATGTAAGACGAGAGTAAGAGGAGTTGTTAGGTTTTATACTATTTTCAGATACAGATTATAGCCATTATCAGGTATGGGTTGTAGTAAAGAACAGCATGTTTTCTGTTAATGGACTGATGATATGTTTGAATGAATATGCAAGGATATCAACAGGGCTAAGTAAGGGAAAAGTTATAGTGTAGCAGAATCCTTGCAACTGAGCATAGTTATTGTTACCCTGGGGTGTAGCAAGAGCAGAGCCAATTATTAGAATAATGGGATTTCAGGAGTTGTTTGAATTTGGTACTAGAAGTAGTGCTAGTTATAATGTTTGGGAGTGAGTTCCAGGTTTGGGCTGTTATGCAGGCAAAGAGAGATTTACCTGCTTCATTTGTATTTCTTATTACTTGAATGAGATTTTGGTTACTAGATCTTAGGGCTCTAGTGGTGGTGTAGGGCTGAATTAGCTGTTGGAGAGCAGGTGTTTTCTCAGGGTAGTAGTAGAGTTTATGTGCAACTGTGGCTTGATTGCTGAGGAAGTTCCAGCCACTTGAGTTGCATTAGGGAAAGACAGTGATGGGACCTATTTATGGAGTCTGTTGCGAATTTGGCAGTTTTGTTGTAGCAGGATTCCATTTTGTGAAGTTCAGTCTGGTGGAGGTTAGTTAAGATAGGGGAAGCATAAAGAAGGATAGAGAGGAGGTGGCTTCTTGCAATAGTGGCTTTGGTCTGTTTAGTCATGAACTTTTTGTTTCTATAGAGGAGACCTAGTTTTCTGTTTACCTTTTTGATGGTTTGTGCTATATGGATATCAAATTTTAGGTGATTATCAATCTGTACTCCTAGTAGTTTTGTGTGGTTGGTGGGTGTGGTTTGAATATTGTTTTTGGAATTTATGATGAGGCTATAGTTTGAATTGGATGATCTGCCAGGGGTGAATAGGATTAGTTTAGTTATCTTTGGATTGAGAAGAAGTGTTTTAGTAAACCAGGTTTCTGCTAGAGTTAAGTTGAGTTGGGTAAGGGTGTGTAGTTCCTTTATGCTGGGGGCAGCACATATTATGGTGGTGTCATCAGCATATTGAACTACTGTGGCAGTGGGCAGTGAAGAGGGAGAACAGCAGTGGGCCAAGGATTGATCCCTGAGGGACTCCTATGGAAACTGGTAAGAGGGAGGACAGCTTTTCTTGCCAGAGAACTGCTTGTTGGCATTCTGATAGATAGCTATTGAACCACAGTATAGTAGAGGAGCATATATTGAGACTAGATAGAGTATTGAGGAGCATGTTGTCATTAACCATATCAAAGGCTTTTGATAAGTCGAGGGAGATGGAAGATACGAAAAGACCTTGGTTTCTATAGTGGTTGACTGTATTAGTATAGGATAGAAGGGCAGTGGTTGTGCTGTGGGAGGGTCTGAGGCCGTGTTAGGAGTTGGATAGTAGTTTGTTTTGTTGGAGATATTGCATTAGTTGCAAGTGGACAACTCTTTCAAGAATTTTTGATAAGGGTGATAGTATATCCATAGGACGATAGTTGTTGTTGTTGTATCTTTCGGCTTTTCCCGGTTAGGAGTCGCCACAGCAGAACTCTGGTCCACTAATGATTGGCAGTAGATTTTTATGTACCGACTTGCCAGGCCTGACGCACAACCTTCAATGAAGGTACGCCCATTCAAGCATGTCTCCACACAGAAGGCGCTTTAGCTGAGAATCGAACAGGACAACGTCTTACTGTGAGGCGATAATGCTACTGCAGCACCACCACAGCAGCATATCTGGTTTACAAGTACAAAGTAAAACAAATAAATAAATAAAATATTTGAGTGCTGCAGATGTCAAAATAAAGAAGATCAAGTGTGTGTAGGTGCATTAAGGGGTGGGAGTGTGACTGGAAGTGTTTGCTACTTAGAGTTAAAGTACGGACTAAGTAAAGGGATAGATTTAGTGTTGTGCATGTCTTCTGCTGTATGCAGGTATGTCTGAATGTCTTTTGTACAGGTACAGTTATGGAAAGGGATGGTGCCATATGGCAGGTCCTAGACTGAAGAAGTCTTTCTCTCCAGACTAGGACTAACTACTATTTATTTACTATTTATTTAAATAAATAAATAAATAAAACTACTGTTACCCAGTGTCTCTATGATGCAGAGAGTTTTTGTGAGACAGCTCCAGTCTGACACAGTGTCACACTCTTCAACAGTCTGTCTTGTTATCCCTGTCACCCTCTAGGTCAGAGGTGGGATACCAGACCTGACATGAGCTTTCTAGATTACTTCTGTGTTCTATCTTTCAAAAGGAGTATTTCTTCTATTACTTTGATTGAACTATATAACTAGTCTTTCAATATATTTGCTAGGTTTGTAGTCTCTCGTCACTTACAATATGCTGTTAGTGTATCTTCTGTTTGTCAAGCAGTATGAGGAATCAGCTTTCTACATTGTCACCAAGATATTGGTCAGGGCACGGCTAGGGTTAGGTTTAGCATGCAATATTAAGGTGGTGTGTGGAGTAAGTGGCCTGCTAGTAGCCTAACCCTAACCTTGCCCTGATTGATACCTCAGTAAACATAAAATGGATACACATATTAACAGAAATGCAGTAAAACAAAACATAACAATTAAACTGTGAAAAAATAATGCAAGTGTGAAGACTGAGTACGACTTCCTTCCCATCTTACACAAAGACCATGCTCCACAAGCAAAAGTTATAGTATTAAAACATTATGAATAAGGGAGACAGTCTTCTGGTCTTCCTGCACAGTATTTTTTGATGCTGGAAAATCAGAAAAATGTGTGCTCTATTCCCACACCAGCTGTATATATTCATTTGCTAATACTGACACTGCTGTACAGCTTTTGGGGGGGGGGGGGTACAGCACTCCTGAGTGTGCCATACTTTGCAAGAGATGTTAACCTGAGGTCCCATCTGCCTAAGCCAGATCCTACAGCACTTATCAAAAAGAGTAGAATTACTTCATTATTATTTCCATCAGTTTCTTTATGCACATATATTTAAATTCTTTTTATTTGTAAAATTTCAATCATTTAAACCTTTTTCACAACAAAAACTTAATTTTCACTAAAATACTTGACACCTTTTTCACAATCTTGCCTGATTGTTGCAGGTCTTTTCTCATGCATTTCATCCATCTCTCTGCTAAACATCTTCACTTCCTCATGACTTCTTCCTTTCTATCCCAATTCTTTTTCTCTTCCTTTCTATCCCAATTCTTTTTACCAGACATCTTTTGCTTTCCTGCACATATGCCCAAACCACCATAATCTATTCCCTTTGCCCATTCCTTCAATTGGAGCTATTTTGACTTCTGCTGTTATGTGCTCATTTCTTCATCTGTCCCACAATGTCCATCCTACCACCTATTTCAGGCACTCCATCTGGCATCACCTCTAGCTTTTTCAACTGTTCTGCCTTCACTGCCCCGGTTTCTGTACCACACAGAAGCACTGATGTCTCCATTATTTTCTGTACCTTACTTTTTGGCTTCTTTGTCATTCTTCTACCACACGCTACCCTTGACACTCAGTGCCAGTTGGCTGCAGCTCCTTTGGTTCTAGCACTGGCCTTTTCATTCAAACTTTAATTCTCAACAGCCATCTCTCAGAGAAATGTGAAGTTGTTGACCTGTTTCACTATCTCCATTTTATCTCAATTTTTCAGCTTCTTCTGCTTTCTCCCATTTGCTACCATGACAATTGTTTTATCTGAACACAGTTTCATCCCATGTGCCTTCAGTTTTGCACCACATTTCCCAATCACTATCTGAAATTCCTGTTCAGACTCTGCTTATGACACATCATCTGCCCAAACCACCATAATCTATTCCCTTTGCCCATTTCTTCAATTGGAGCTATTTTGACTTCTGCTGTTATGTGCTCATTTCTTCATCTGTCCCACAATGTCCATCCTACCACCTATTTCAGGCACTCCATCTGGCATCACCTCTAGCTTTTTCAACTGTTCTGCCTTCACTGCCCCGGTTTCTGTACCACACAGAAGCACTGATGTCTCCATTATTTTCTGTACCTTACTTTTTGGCTTCTTTGTCATTCTTCTACCACACGCTACCCTTGACACTCAGTGCCAGTTGGCTGCAGCTCCTTTGGTTCTAGCACTGGCCTTTTCATTCAAACTTTAATTCTCAACAGCCATCTCTCAGAGAAATGTGAAGTTGTTGACCTGTTTCACTATCTCCATTTTATCTAAATTTTTCAGCTTCTTCTGCTTTCTCCCATTTGCTACCATGACAATTGTTTTATCTGAACACAGTTTCATCCCATGTGCCTTCAGTTTTGCACCACATTTCCCAATCACTATCTGAAATTCCTGTTCAGACTCTGCTTATGACACATCATCTGTATAGAGCAGCTGTGTTGATCTGTCCTCTGTAACTTGTTTGCTAATGTAGTATGTCACCAAAATGAATAGAAGTGGGCTCAGAGCTGAACCCTGATGCACACCCACTCCCACTGGAAACCATTCTGTGTGTCATTGAGTCCTTGTACATAGCCTACACTAATTCTACCAATGTTTCTGGGACTTTGAGCTATTTCAGGACTGTCCACAGCAGCTTTCTTGAGATGTTATTATATGCGTTCTTTATGTCTAGGAAGGTCCAGTTGGACTCTTTTTCTCATTTTTTATCCACTGTTCATCTCACTGCAGACTTTGGGTCAGTTATGTGCCCTGATCTGAATCTGAACTGCATTGTACTTTCTTCAGCTCTGTGTATTTGTTTATCAGTCATACTCTCCAGCACTTTCATGCAGTGTGACAGGAGTTTGATACCTTAATGTGAATGTCCCTTTTGTCTTTGTACACTGGCACTAGAATGGTTATTTTCTCATCATCTGGGATAAGCCTTTCTTTCCTTTCAGCTATGAGTATCCTTTGGAGCCACTCCTCACCTATCTCACTTAACATTTTGATCATGTCTGCCATGTCCTCATCTGAGCATGTTGCTTTCCCTAACTTAATTTTCTGTAGTGCTGCTCTTACTTCATTTAAGGTGGGCTTTTCTACCTCTTTCATCATAGGCTGTGTATGGGGCAGTACAGCTGCTGAGAGGTTTTTTTTTTCACTCAGTAGCTACTGGAAATACTTCTTCCATTGGTCTTTGATGTCCTGATGGTCTGGTGAGAAATTGTTATTGGCATCCCTGATGAAGGATGTCTGATGACTATCTTCTTCATCCATCTCTCTTTGCCATATGACCTGATAGAGGTTCTTTGTGCTGTTGGCTTGAGTCCCTTTCCAGAAGCTGGTAGAGTGCCTGTGATGCCTTGTTCAACTATTGCAACTGTTGTCTTTGCCTCTTTGTTAATACTCTGGTCTGTCTTTTCTGTCTCCCACTATTTCATGCACTCCCTTTTTCTTTTAATAACTTCATAGACTTCTACATTCCACCACCAACTTTCCTGGTGTACCTTATCCCCATACCAGGCTCAGTCACATACTTCTTCTATAGTCTTCACACATGCTGCGTTGAGGTGATGCAATTCTTCTTCAATTCCTATTTCCTCTTGTTCTTGAGGTGCTAGAGCCATACGAATTTCCATGACCTATTGTGCTTTCACTCCAATCAACTTCTATGTATCTAACCTAGTTTATATTGACCTAAGAGCCTTCTAAAGAAGTGGTTCATGCTATGGGCTATTTCACTGGGGATAACTTTGCAGTCTGTGATTCTACCCCAATGCCCTTTCCTTTCTAGAAGGAAATCTACCAGAGTTCCATGTTAACCACTCTTTTATGTGATCTTGTGAGTGTCTCTCCTGCTGAACCATGTGTTGGTTATCAACAAACCTTTTGCCAGACAAAAATCTAGCATGGCCTCACCTATTTTATTCTTGTGCCCAAATGTGGGGACCCAACCAGTCTTCATATCCTGTTCTGTTTGTCCTTGTACGAGCATTCAGGTCCTTCACTATCAGCAGCAGCTTATGTTGTCCAACATTATCTCAAAGGTCCTGCAACTGCTGTCTGAATGTACTCTGTATATATTAAGAGAGAGAGAGTCAGAGTGACCGAGAGACTATATCATTTTTATATGTATTTATAGTTTTGTATGTTATAGGCTTATAATACTCTTTTTATTAATCACATCCCTATTTTTACTCTGGAGTCTGATTGCTTTGAATCTGTCAGTAACTCATTCCCTCCAGTGGAACTCTTTTGAGTTTCTACACTTAACTCCCAGTGGATGTTGCCTGAATGTTTCAAAAAATGAATTTATTGCCTCGCAGTTCAAACAAATGTTCTTATCTCTAAAATCATAAGTGTAACTCGAAACTGTAAATAGCAGACTGTTCAACAGCACCCTTTACAAAGGCTGCACAGTTCTTAAAATGGATTTTATAAGCCAAAACAACCACAGAATATATGAATGATGCAATGTCGTTTCAACAGTTTACAATATCTCAGCAGCCATTCAAGCAGTACACATATTGCAAGTAGCATTTTTTCATACTATTGTGAGCTTCCATGTGACGCTAAGTAGTTCTGCCTTTGTCACTTGATTGTCAAGATAATTAGAGAAATATGAAAATGATTGCAGTAGAAATTAATAGTATGCAAATAATATTCAATATCTTTTTATTTACATTAGACAGAGGTCAATCATTAATACAGTTGTGTTTGTCATTGTGTAAGCTTTAAGATGAAATCTTCTAATACCTTAGATGTAGCATGGTTTTAGAATTATTAATGCAAATATAAACAAACAATATTTGACACCTAGAGGCATCGGTAGGGTGTAACTTCAGAAACGCCTGGAGACGACACTAGATTATAATAAGTTAAGCGAGATGACATCCTTCACTGTTTTCAGAAAACTCTCCCTCGCCACAACTCCCACACCATTTCTCATCACACACCCCCCTCCCAAGTAGTAGACTTTGGCTCCCAAGCCAAGTGGATCTGCTGCACTGTCTTTCCACTTTGTCTCCTGGATACACAACATATCCAGTCTCCTCCTTACCATCATGTCCACCCTCATGTACCACTTCCAAGCTGCATCCTGTCAGTGAGCCTGTATTCAGTGTAGGAATCCTTAGTTCATGTTTGTCAGGATGATTGTTTTTTTTCATCCAGCTTTTGCTTAACAGACATATCCCAAGTAACTCATACTGGGCAAATGGGCAATGGCCATACTTTCTTTCTAAATACTTACATTAAATCTCTTCCATAAGGCTGAAAGACTTCTTATTTTTTGTAATAATTCCTCCCACTCTTTCTGAAATTCATCTGTTGCACCATAAAAAAACACCTAATACTGAAACCCTCTCTTTGTAAAATACACTACCCAGCTTACACGTATCACCATAAACATTATATTTCTCCTTACTCAGATTTATTCCTACATACCTTAAATGCTCCCCCATTACATTTATGACTTCCTTTATCAATAATGTGTTCTTCAACTATAATCATATTATTACTGCAAGCCAAAGCTTGTGTTGCAGCCACTTTTCATTTATATATTATTCTTGCCTTTTTGTTTTCTATTTAGAATTAAATAAACAATTAAATAAACAAAACCACACTCGATGGACAGCCCTGCTTTATCTCTTTATTCATTTTACTTGTTCACTTAACAATCTCTCTATTAATACCATCATCCATGTATTTCTATGATCTGTTTAAAACAATTACCAGTTTTAAGTCACATAATACATTTCCAAAATTTCCTAAAACTGCTCATATTCAACATAGTCAAACAACTTCTTTATATTGCAAACTATTGTCCTTCTATGTATTCTTTATTGTGCATTAAGTTCCTTCTAAACAATAAGCACATCCTTTACACTTTTCCCTTTAATGCCATGTACTCCTTCCTGCACTGCCTTACCCTACCATCTATTCAAAATTCTTCTGTAAAATTTTCATTTTACAAAACCATCTTATTAATATTCCAAAATGTGTGCACTGATTGGGCAACCCAATCAGCATGCACAGTGTAAATTGAACATATCCCAGAAGTCTGGATGCTGAACTATTTTTGAGCGACTTGGCTTTGTATTAAGATGTGCTGTAGCAGTGCAGGAAAAAATGTTTGCACCTCAAATATCCTCCAAACTAAGACAGCATTTCAAAGGAATGCCCCTCTACACTTAACACATACAAGCCAACTTACAAAAAATATAAGAGGCAAACTGTAAAACTGAAGCAAAAAAAAAAGTTACATTACCCAAAGTCATGCCTCTCCTCCAACCAGGGTTGCCAGACGTCCCTATTTGGGCGGGACTGTCCCGAGATCAGCAGCCTGATCCCGAGTCCCGCCCTGCTGGTTTAAATCCCGGCCAGCCTCTGCTTTGTTTGTTTTGGGTTTTTTTTTATTGTCCCGTATACCTGGCACAGGCGAATCAAAATTGCTAAACATGGAGCTTTTGTGTTCGATTTTGATTGGCCCATATGCCGGTATACGGGCCAATCAAAAATCGCTAAACACGGAGCTTCTCGTGTTGAATGCGGAACTGCAATGCATTAAACACGAGAAGCTCGTTAGTGCAATGCCGCCAAGTGAAGTGGTACATTCATTTGAACAGTCTGCTGAAAAAGGTAACGCAGATACACATTCAATAAGGCTCTTCAAGACTCAGCAGTGTGTGTGTTTAACACATTTCCCATGACGTTTCAGCCTGTCATTTTATTCTCGTGGGTTTAGAGGCGAATAATTTGCTACAACAATTATATAATCATACTGCAAAATAAAAAGCAATGCTTCTCAACACAATTTTATGTTCAACAGTTGCTCCTAAAGGATAAAGTGCTGTTTTAAACAAGACACGCACAACTGAGTGGCAAATTACTTGTATAGAGGTCAAAACTAGGCAATTACCTCTAAAGAACAAAAGCAAAGTTGGAGTTTTTAAACTTTTGACCTTACCGTATCTATAGGGTTCCCGGGCATACTCCAGGGGTACAATCTTAACAGCGCCATTCCCTGTCCCAGACAGTGGGGTGCCTGCACCACCCCCAGTGCAGCCCTTCTCTACCCTGTCAACTGGTGTGACCAGAAACCACTTCGACATAGTCTTTGTTGCCACCTCTTTTCAAGTACAGCATTGTCTTTTTTCTTAAACACCACTTGCTACGGAGAAGGACTACTCCGACAAGTTGACAACAACAGCTCACCGGCTCATAGTCCATGTGGACCTGAACAAAAGGGCAGTACAAAGATCCCGACCCTGCCCTATACTGCCTTTAGGGGCGGGGATACTCTGCATCACCTGGAAGGATTGGAGGAGTTTCCACGGCTAACCCTGCTCAGCGGCAACTTTGAAACAAAATGAGCGGTCTAGGCAGATGGCTGCAAAACGCTTGTAATCATGCCTCTCAACCTCTTAGCGCTAGAAATCTGGAGAAACCCAAAAGTAATGCGTGGACCATGGCCCCAAAACAAGACATGTTTTAGATCTTGCTCTTTTAAACTTAGAAAGATGCAGAGCTACTGAGTGAGCTCAGTTCTTATTAAAGACCTTTTTTTTTTTTTTTTGGTCTTCAGTTGCCGAAGACCTTTTTTTTTCTTTTTTTTGTTGGTCTTCACTTGCCGTGAGAGACCTTCTTCTTCTTTTTTGTCCCTACCTGGGGTGCTGGAAATCTGGTAACCCTGCCTCCAACAAAGATATTAAATAAACATACAGTCTAGAAGCACATTTTAGGAGCCTAGCCCAACTTCCCAATTGGCCCACAATACTGTATCATTAAGTAGCTCATTCAGTGTTAAACAAAGATGAAGGCTGAGGGAATCAAACATTGTACCCTGAAAAGCAGCTCATTAACACACACATTTAATCCTTTAAAGTAAGAGAGACAGAAATGTCCAATATTATATCACTTCATGATACAGCAGCAGACCAAGCAATGGTGCAAGCCCAAAAGAAAAAGATCAGACTTAGAGAATCAACGTTAATTATAAACTGACTAGCTCCCGTAAAGAATCAGTGCTTATGAGCTACCTTACACCTCTTCCCCAACAGGTTATGAAACCCTGGCAACATTATTAAAAATAAAGACAGACAGGGATAAAACTTTCTTCTGTGTCTTGCACACAGATGTACAAACCCCTCACATGCACAGTACATCAGTTTTCAACGCAGAAGGTGGAAGAGCACTGAAGTCCTATTATGCAATGACATTAGCTAAAAAAGGTAAGCAATTTCTTTCTTAACTAATGTCTTTGTATAATAGCGATAACCCACTCCTATTTGTGTGTATTACAGGTTGTACCCATAGGTGGCTTTGTCTGACCACTCAGGCTTCGACCTCATGATCAAACCACACCAGCTGGGGGCAAATCCTGTGACACGCACACCCAGTTGCAGATTGCTGATAAATTATAATCTTGCAATTTACATTGAATAATGTCACCGGACTCCAGTTTTGTAACTTGCCTGTCCCTATTTTCGTATAAAAACTTTACCATACCCCAATCCCATTTCACTTTTATTTTATATTATTCTCATTACACATTGTTTTTCTAGACATCTAAGAATTTCATCTTCAATTATTTATCTTTCCTGCATACTACTTCATCCATTTTTCCTTTACCCACAAATATGGCCATACTTCTGTTTTCCTTTCATTAAATATCTTTGTCTCAATATTACATCTTACATTTTTTGTTTAGTTTAATCCATGGAAATTTCTCTCTTTTTCTTACACATTCTATATTTCTCTCACCTACTGCCTTTTTAAACTCTCTGTTTTAGACACAGACTGCAAAATTGGATTTTTGAAGTCTGCAGCCCAACCTACCCCTGATATATCCACTTAAAAGCAAGACCTATTCTGTAAAAAAGTTCAGAAAGAGAGTTGCCTCTCCTTTAAAAAAGGATAGGTATTATTATTATTGTTATTATTATTATTATTATTATTATTATCATCATCATTAAAGACTCTTTCTCCTAACCAAGAAGAGTGAACAGTGGAGGCAAACCCTGTCTCTGTTTGTTCCCAAAAAAAGCAATGTAAAGTAAGAAGCAGATCATGATCATAACCCATGGCTGTCACTTAAGAGTGTTGGACGTACTCCATGCTGTTCCTTATATAGCAGGGTTTTAACTCCAAGAAAGATACTCATATTTCAGGTGTGGAATCATCATTTTCAGTTTGTGTGTGTGATAGTGCTTTGAGTGTTCTACACGTGTATGCAAAAAAAAAAAAAAAAGCTCAAAGCAGCCTTAAGGTGTTACTGCTCAATGCTAGGAGCCTAAAGAAGAAACCCCACACCCTACAAGCTCTCCTTACTCTGGAGAATGTGGAAATCTGTGTTGCTACCAAGACTTTGTTTAAAACCATATAAAGTACTCCAACAGTGCAAGGCCACACTGCCTTTCACACATTTAGTACAACAGCAGCAGAGACAGGACCTAAAGGCGAAGGTGTGTTGATCTATGCTAGCAACAAATACAACTCCAACTTGCTTAAACATGATGATGCCCTGGAGTTCATCCATGTTCAAGTCTCCATAGCCAAGGTTCCTTACCATGTCCTAGCCAGCTACAGGTCACCCTAACAGCTCTTACCTAAACTTACTAGAGGAGCTCACCATCCAAACAAATGCCCTATTTGTGGGGGATTTTAATTGCCCCTCTATAGACTCAGAAGCATCCACTGCCTCTAACTCACAGGCACAACATTTCTTGGATTTTATCAGCATAAACAATCTGTGCAAGATACTGTGCACTCCTACCAAAGGATCAAACATACTGGACCCAGTACTTGCCAACATGGGAGATCATTGCACCCTCCCATGTGTCACAGCCTCACTGGTGATGGGACCAAAACACTGTTTCCTTTGAATTAAAAAATCAACCCAGAAGTCTCAACTAAATACATAACAGCTACAAACTATTCTAAAGCACCCTACATCATATTAAGCAATATTTTGTCAAAATTCACTGCACTCCCAAAACCAAAGAATACATCTACCTACGCAGAATTACTCACAAAAAAACCCTGTACAAACTTGAAAATGGCTGCACTGAGGCTGCTGTACCTACCAGAAGTAAGCTCAGATCGAACAATAAAAATAAACTCCATTGGTGGAATCCTTACCTTAACAGGGTATATTATAAAAGACTAAAAGTCATGGCCAAATTCAGAAAAAGCAACTCTCATAGAGACAAGAGCACTCTGATTCAACTAAACAAGTAACTAAGAGTAACTAACCACCCCATCCAACCACTACCTTTCTTTCCACTCAGGGGTGTAGCTAGGATTTTCAAATTTGTACTGACAGCTCTCAAACTGCTACCCCCCTCCCCAGCCAAGCAGCGGCCATTCTCGTAATTCACGGTTCCCTCTTTTAGTGTCGATGAAGAGGCATTTGCTGTAATGCCTCTTCAGTAATACAATATAAATTCACTCAAACTCGGTTCCTTGAATTGAAAATTAACCTGAAATGTCAGTTCTTTGAAAAATGCAGCATGGTAGTTGGGGTAGAGACTTTATGCTTTTGTTTTCTGTAACTAAGGTACAGGTTTTGAGCTTGAGTAAATTACTAACCACCTGCTACCACCAACAAGGATGTTTCATTCACACACACACCCCTACCTACCTCTTAGTGCAATAAATATGGACAAAGCCTAAAATAAACAGGGACAGATATTAAATAATGTTCTCGTGAACTTAGAAAGTTGCTAGAATAACAGGATTTGTGCTAGTATGAATTTTTCTAAAGGACATGAAGTCTGAAGCTCAAATGTCTGTCATTATTTAGCAACTTCAGCCTTCAATGATTTTCTAGAAAATCACAAAATTTATGAGGAACAGACAAAAAATATGGGGCAAAAATCTGGACATTCTGCAAAATTTGGACAGTTGAGAGGTATGCTACCTACCACACACACACACACACACACACACACACACACACACACACACACACACACACACTCTCAACCTCTTACAGCAACAAACTCATAAATAAAACTGAGGCAAAGGCCCAAAAATAAGGACTTTTTTAAAATATTGCTCTTATAAACTTAGAAAGATAATAGAATAGTAGTAGCTCTTGCATCAGTACGAATTTTCTGAAAGGTATGAAATCTGAAACTGAAATGTCTGCATTATTTTCTAACTTCAGTCTTTAACAATTTGCCACTAATTTGCCAGAAAACTGCAACTTTATGAAAAACGGACCAAAAATGTGATGCAAAAATATAAAATTGCCAGACAATACAGCTGGGAACCTGTCAAAGGAGGGACACCATTTTAATATGAGCACAGTTAACTTAGAGCAGCTGACAAAATTAGAGAATCTACATGCATTTCTGAAATAAAAGTAATGTATAACTCTGATCATTACAGTTATTTATAAAAGTAAAGTAAACCCTCTATGTTTTCTTCCAAAATTGATATTTTGTGGAGGGATCATTAGGGGAAGAGCAACAGTTTGAGCCAAAATCAGGGACAGTTGAGGTTTGGCTATGCCTAATTCTATAAAGCAATTTGCATGTACCTCTCAACCTGTTAATGCAATAAATCTGGACAAGGCTAAATATATTGAGGGAACATATAAACAGTACTAAAAATTGCTCTTGTATAAACTGGGACAGTTGATAGAACAGGTCTTATTTTAGCATGCATTTTTCTGAAGGTTATAAAGTCTGAAACTAGTGTGTCATTATTTAGTGACTCAATTCCTAAATCATTTGCCAGAAAACCACGAATTGAGGAACAAACCAAAAATAAGAAGCAAAAAATCTATTCATTCTTTGAAAATCTGGACAGTTGGGAGGTATAGTTCAGCTGGGGCTGTCTAAGTTTGCCGCTCTTCCCCCTCACAAAACCATGGTCGAATGGAGCCTCCCCCTGCAGCCATTCCAATGATCCATTACTTTGCTATTTCACTCCATTTACCATAAACACTAATGTGCATACTGATTTACTTCTATGATGATTTGAACTTCATTTGAAAGTTTTATTTTGCATTTTACAGCACAAACACTAAGACATCTGCTAAACAAACTTGGCATTAAAACTTCTCTGCCCTTGAAACTCACATTCATTGAAACAACATTAAAACCCACATTCAAAGAAAAATACATTTTACCCGTGGGAGATAAAAATTAATTCTGGGCTGCTTTTAAATCATAGGCCCCTTGCATATGAAACATACATGTGCTCTTTGATACACCTTCCTATAGCTTTGAACATTTTTTCCAGTAAACAATGAAACAAGACTGCCCAATTCAGAACATTTCCATCATAGAAGTCTAGTCAAACTTCTACAGTCCACCATTATCAGTAAATAATATGCACAATCTCTGAAGTAGTAAAAAAAGTCATCTAAATAATTCCACGTTAAATAAATCTAACTAATGAAGAGGTTGCTGCTAGCAATCACCTTTATATTTCATGACTTCACCGAAAAATAGTGTCTGATGCCCCTGAGGAATAAATTGCCTAAATTACATTAATAATAAGCTAGTAATATTGCAATAGGAAATGGATGGCAAACTGATAACAGGCTCATAGTTAGTGTCTTAACTTTCAGTACAGCAGCATTCACCCCTTATGGGAGTAGAACCAACAACCTTCTGCATTAAAAGCAAGTACACAACATTTTGTGCTACTAGCAATGTGAGCTGACTTAGCATAATCAGCACTAAACTTCTCTTCCCCTGCAGCTCTCAGTTCCTTGTAAAATCTACGCAATACTCAACTACATCTCAACTTCGCAGCACAAGAAGTCTGGAAAAAGCCAAATTTATTGGGGTGGGTCAAAAGGGCAAAAACAGGAACACATTAAACATTGCTTGTATAATCTTGGAAAGCTGCTAGAATAAAATGCTGTGTTACCATCATACATTTTACTGCTAAGGTCACTGTGCAAAATAGTCAGAACAACATACCACTATGCCAAATCACCTGCTTTGTGAAAGAGAGGAAGACTGAAACTTAAATGGCTATCATTTAATGAATTCAGTTCTCACCATAGCTGTCAACCTCTTAGCACAAAACACCTGGACAAACCCAGTAATGAGGGAATACAGCCCTCAAACATATTCAGTGAATTCAGTTCTTGCCATAGCTGTCAACCTTAGCACAAAAAACCTGGACAAAGCCAATAACAGGGTATTACAGTCCCAAAAATAAGGACAAATTTCAAATAGTCATAAACTTAAAAATTGCTATAAAAAGGTTGTGTTAGTATATATTTATTGCTAGAATAAAAGTTGTTTTACTGTGTCACAAACACAGGGATAAGATGCAGACTCCACACAGAAGGCACTTATTGATGATCAGCAGGGAAAGAAAAGGCAAGCTACCTCTCTGGAAGAGCTGTTAGAAGAAGTGGGGACTGCGCAAATTAAGTGATACCCAAAGAAATACATGCATAGATAATAAGATGGGACGTAGTCCATGGTCCTTATGCTGTGGTGCTGTGCAGAATCCTTATGAGAGCTGTTGAGGCCAGAGGTGTTAAAAGAATGTTTGATGCCTGGAGTTTAACATATCTCCTCCTACCCTCTCTGCTCCTCCCTGCCCAGCACTGGGGAAAGCAACATTTGTCAATGCAGTGCTTTAATTGTAAATGGTCCTCTGAAATGACTGTAGCTGTGAAATTTTGTATCGCAATTTATAACGGTGCAACACACTTTGTTAGCATGACAACATAATGTTATTGTAGTGGAGCTGTGACATAAACTGAGTTACTCCACTTTAAAATATCTGCAGAGGTCTACATTTAACATACTAAAAAAGGAAATTGAGATTTGCATTATCAGCAGCACTGCATTAATGGGAACTAAAATGCCCTATTCAAAGATGCCTGGGGGCTCGTGGTGTCTTAGCTGGAACTGTGACATTACAGCAACAGTGCACATAGGCACATAATTTCTAGAAATCCGCATTTACTACTGTAGTACTTGTCTAGCTGGAGATATGGCATTCTGTTTTGCACTTTGTCAGATGGAAGAGAGATCATTAACAACATAAAGTTATTTTGTGGCAATAAATGTTATTCTGCTCTAACTAAGCTGTACCATTCTGAGCAGAGGTGTGACTTAAGGGTGGGCATGGTGTCCCAAATGGCACTATGACATTTTGCATTGCTCTGTAGCTGTGGATATGTGACATAGGATGGAGGCCCCTGTCCACATGATGCCATACTTTGTAGCTTAGCTGCTCTCTCACTGGCCTTGCCCTGTGCAGAGAAATTTGAGAGGTTATGAACTAGGGAAGGATAAGGGTGCAAGGATCACTGTTGTTATGGATGCTCAAAGGAGTGGAACAAGCCAAGAAAAAAAGTTTCCACATTAGCTTCCACAACCTGGTAACAGGTACAGGAGCCTCATCCCAAAATCAGGGGGATACACACACACACACACACACACATACACACACACACACACACACACACACACACACACACACACACACACACACACACACACACACACACACACACACACACACACACACACACACTCTTCATATTACTCACCACCAACCCTCGGTTCTACATAACGTCCTTGATCCTCCCGACTTCCTTGAAGTGGACCAACAAATCCTCCCGAAGTCACACCAACAAATCCTCCCGATGTCCTTGAAACTCGGTTCTACATAAAGTCCTTGATCCTCCCGACTTCCTTGAAGTGAGACCAACAAAATCCTCTTGAAGTGAGCCTAACAAAACAAATCCTTCCGATGTCCTTGAAGTGAGACCAACCAACAAATCCTCCCGCTTCGGCGACGGCCAACATAACGCTTGCATCCTCCCGCTTGAAATCGCATTTGAACTGACATGCGTGCGGTGAGCTCCATTCTGATTGGCTGACGTCATCATGCACTAGTAAAGCGCGAAAAAGAAACTTTAAAAAAGCTACCCCCCTTCTAAATAAATTGTACTGAAATCAGTACAGTGCGTATGCCTCCCGACGTTCCTGTTTCCACTCCACTAACTACCTTGATTATAGCAAGCTCAGATGCTCATAAGCCAGTACTTATTATACAGCACGAACTTCTTCTTCTTGTAACATTTGTTAATGTCTGGTATGCACTTCACAGATAAAGATTCTAGTTGTCTACTGATGTACTGTTTTTCATCTGTAAATATGTTGTAAGTAATTGCTATGTAAATTGTTAATCACTATGTAATCCAATGTAAGTACTGTCTGTTTATTTTAACTGTGGAGCTTTTCTCCCCGGGCCTCCACTGAAAATGGACCTACATCCAGTCGGACACTCCCTGTCAACAAATTTAAATAAATAAAATAATTAATAAATAAATAAAAGAGGTTTAATAAAGTCCAACAAGGTAAATTAAGAGGGCAGGATAGCCCCCCAGGCTAAGGATAATCACAAGGCCTTCTTTGACTATGCAAGAACCTTAAAGGTAACATCCAGCAGTGTGTAGAACTGGTCATAAATGGCACAACCTTAACTGACCAGGATGACATAATGAATCTACTGGCTGGTAAATTTACCTCTAACTTCAACCCTCACTCCACTCACAACCCTAGTGAAATCCCATCTAGAATATCCCTCCCCAGCTATCAACAGGGAGAAGGTCCTGGCAGTGCTCGCTAAGGCCAAAAACACTGCTTCAGTGGGCACTGACATTATCCACAGTTGCCTCCTAAATAGAAACTGACCCTGGTAAACAGTTCCAAGTCTGAGAACACGCCACAAAAAGTCCCAGCACTAGCAGGAACAGCAGTATATCGCAAGTTTTTATTCTACAGAATTTAGCACTCTCTTCTTACTAGAAGATTTCATCAGAATAAAGACACTCAGTCTTTTTTTTCAGGGAAAACTGAGTGTATTTATTCTAATGAAGTCTTCTAGCAAAGCAAAAGTGCTAAATTCCGTGAAATAAAAATGTAAGATATATTGCTGTTCCTGCTGGTGCTGATGCTTTTTTGTTGTGTGTTCTCAGACTTGGAGATGCTTACCAGGGTCTGTTTCATTTAATAGGGGTGTTTACCCAGGTTCCAGTGTTATTTTTGCCTCCTAAGTAGCCTAAGACATGACCTTGCAGGACCACTTGAGGCACTATTCAGCTACAGCTTTAAAATAGGTTATATGCCAGTTGAATGGAAGGCTGCAACGGTCATCCCTCTTCATATAGGTGGACCATCAACTGACTCTGGATACTACTGACCCATCAATTTCAAAAGTCTAATATGTGAAAGCATGGAATGAATTATCATGGAAATGATTAACAAGGACGTTGGGAACCTACAAACATACATACACCTGACCCATTCCAGTTTGGCTTTCTTAAGGGAAGACCTTGGCTACTCAACCTGGTAGACTTCTTCGTGAGGGTCACCAAGGCTATGGATGAGGGGAAAACAGTGCATACTGGGTTCCATGACCTAGCATAAATCCTACATAACCTTTTGTATTATTGGCTGGCTCATAAATTGGACCCAACAAGTCAGGGTCGGTGAGCCCACCTCAATCCAGAGACTGGTCACCAACAGAATACCCCAGGGCTCCATGTTGAGCCTGTTCCTGTTTGGCATCTACTTCTTGGAAGTCAAGGCTAATGTCAAAGTCCTCTGGCTCATCAAGCTTAAAGATGACTGTAAATTAGGTGCTATCATAGACTCCCCCCATGACAATGGCATTCTGCAAGAGGGTCTAATACAAACAAATGGCTGGTGCTGAAGCCACAGATTAAAACTCAATGCAACATATGTGTTATAGTGCCCTTTGGGAAATTATCCACCCAAGCTAATTACTCCATCAATAAAATACCCTTAGAGTTGACACGGTAATTAGGGATCTGGGAACATATGTAGTCAGTAATATGGCCTTCGACCAGCATGTAGCCAGTAAAATAATCATTCTATATTATCTAACTCATATGCACGTGTATGGCATCTAGGTCCAAGGAAGTTATTATCCCACTCTACTCAGCCCTTATCAAATCCATCATCGAGTACAATGCCCCCTTTGGCAAGTACCTAACCTGGGACTTGCAACAGTTGGAATGCCTTTAAGGGTTCCTCAACAGGAGAACCTAGTGTATGAATACCCTGTTCTAGACAGATCGGCTTAAGGCCATATTTCTGTACTCAGCCTTTTGCAAGTTATTAAGAGGTATTCTCTGCCTGGCATAGAAGGCACCCTCAGATCCAGCTCTGATGGATTTCTTCCACATCAGCAAAACAGACAGTATCAGAAACACTACATCCAAACACCTGAACTTTGCCTGCAACATAACTAGAACATGCTGGAGAGACCAATATGCATCTGAAAGGATCCCTGCAGTACTGAATGAGCAATCTTTATTTATATTTATTTTATTTTATTTTACATTTGTTGACCAGGAAAGTCCGACTGGATGCATGTCCATTTTCAGCGGAGGCCCGGGGAGAAAAGCTCCACAGAGTAAAAAATAAACATTAATTACATACAGATACATACAGAAAATATACAGTTACAGGGACAATATTTTAGATACATTTATCAGCAGAGTGAATAAGATACAATTCAAAATGCAATAATATTTCTATAAGTTGTTACAGGATCCTTACAGTTATAGTATGCAGTAAAGCAGAGAGGAGCTTGATTTCTATAGAAACCAGAGGAGGTAGGATCTAAAGGACGTTGGTTGATAATTATTTGAGACTTTGAAAAGGAAGAGTAGGATCTAGTAGGTACAGAGGAGTGGGTATAATATGGGTCAAGGAGAGTTAATCAGGGTTAATACATGGGCAAAGCCAATGAGACTTAAAATATAGCTTAAGATTATTTTTGAATTGACAAAGGGAGGTGGAAAGTCTTAGGTTGTTAGGGAGGGAATTCCAAACCTTCCCTATGGAATTGGCAAAGAGAGCTTCACCACCCAAGTTGTTGGCTTTGATGGTTTGAACCAGAAATCTATTTGAGGAGCGAAGACAGCTAAGATTGGAGTAAGGAATCAGTATTTCGCTCAGTGAAGGGGTTTTTTCAGGTTGTTTGATTATTTTAAATGCTTCAGTGAGTTGGTTCATTTTGAGAAGATTGGGTAGCTCAAGCCAGTCATCTAATTATAGACCCATAGCAATTTTGTCTATCCACATGAAGCAGACTTCATCCCTGACCTTATTCAAACAAGATCTTAATCACTGACTGGGAAAGTACAAATTAACCTGTGATCTGACCCCCCATGTCTCTGATGGAGAGAGGTCATCAGTAAAAAATCAATCCCCAGATACCATACCCCTACATAACCCTTAGCTATGTCCTTACTAACATACCCCACCATATGTAGTTATCCAAGATACTTAAGGACAAAACTGGGTGAGGTTGCACAGCAAGGCCCATTGAGACCCTGGTGATCAGGTTTCTATGAATCTATGAACCTATTATGGCTTTTGGGCTGAGAGGGTACACATATATCCTTATACAAATGATTGTCTAATCTAGGTGCTGTGAAAATATTAGATGCTACACAATTCAGGTTGGTAATTCCATTTCCATATTTTCTGTCACTTATGTGAATGTGAAAAGTCAGATACTTCCTCCTTATGAAATCAGAAGAAAAAAAAGTGCTTCTAGGAACCATGCTGGACATGGTTCTGGAGAAAACATTTTTCATACTTGGAATGATACTGAATATGATGTCATTCTTTCAGTCACTGTGCTTCCACAGAGCCTTGGCCACCCATCTGCTCATTTCTTTACTGGGTCATATGTGAACTATCATACCGATGATGTAGAATCACAGACAATGAGTTCTAGGTCATATGTGAAGTATCATCCCGATGATATAGAGTGACAAACACTGAGTACTAGGTCATATGTGAACTATCATCCCAATGATGTAGAATGACAAACACTGAGTACTGAGTCATATGTGAACTATCATCCCAATGATGTAGAGTGACAAACACTTAGTACTAGGTCATATGTGAACTACCATCCCGATGATGAAAAATTACAAACATCACATTCTAGTTTACGTGTGAACTATCATCTTGTTGATGTAGAGTGACAAACACTGAGTACTAGGTCATATGTAAACTATAATCCCAATGATGGGGAATCAGAGACATCACATTCTAGGTTAAGTGTGAACTATCATCCTGTGATGTAGAGTGACAAACACTGAGCATTAGGTCATATGTGAGCTATCACCCCAATGATGTAGAATCAGAGACACCACATTCTAGGTCAAGTGTGAACTATCATCCCAATGATGTACAGTGACAAAGACTGAGTACTAGGTCATATGTGAACTACCATCCCGATGATGTAAAATTACAGACATCACATTCTAGGTCAAGTGTGAACTATCATCCCAATGACGTAGAGTGACAAACACTGAGTACTACATCATATGTGAACTGTAATCCCAATCATGTAGAATCACAGACATCACATTCTAGATTTTGTGAGTTATCATCCCAATGATGTAGAATGACAAACACGGAGTACTAAGTCATATGTGAATTATCATCCCAATGATGTTGAGTAACAAACACTGAGTACTAGGTCATATGTGAACTATCATCCCAATGAGAGTACTAGGTCATATGTGAACTATCATCCCAATGATGTAGAGTAACAAACATTTAGTAACAGGTCATATGTGAACTACCATCCCGATGATGTAAAATTACAGACATCACATTCTAGGTCAAGTGTGAACTATCATCCCAATGACGTAGAGTGACAAACACTGAGTACTACATCATATGTGAACTGTAATCCCAATCATGTAGAATCACAGACATCACATTCTAGTTCATATGTGAACTATCATCCCAAAGATGTGGAATCACAGACATCACATTCTATTTCACATGTGAACTATCATCCCAATGATGCAGACTGACAAACACTTAGTACTAGGTCATATGTGAACTACCATCCCGATGATGTAAAATTACAGACATCACATTCTAGGTCAAGTGTGAACTATCATCCCAATGACGTAGAGTGACAAACACGGAGTACTAGGTCATATGTGAACTATCATCCCAATGATATAGAGTGACAAACACTGAGTACTACGTCATATGTGAACAGTAATCCCAATCATGTAGAATCACAGACATCATATTCTAGTTCATATATGAACTATCATCCCAATGATGTGGAATCACAGATATCACATTCTAGTTCATATGTGAACTATCATCCCGATGATGTAGAATCACATACATCACATTTTAGGTCAAATGTGAACTATCATCCTGATGATGTAGAGTGACAAACACTGAGTACTAGGTCATATGTGAACTGTCATCCTGATGATGTAGAGTGACAAACACTGAGTACTAGGTCATATGTGAACTATCATCCCAATGATGTAGAATCACAGACATCACATTCTAGGTCAAGTGTGAACTATCATTCCAATGATGTTGAATCACAGACATCACATTTTAGGTCAAGTGTGAACTATCATCCCAATGATGTAGAATCACAGACATCACATTCTAGTTCACGTGTGAACTATCATCCTGATGATGTAGAATGACAAACACTGAGTACTAGGTCATATGTGAACTATCATCCTGATGATGTAGAGTGACAAACACTGAGTACTAGGTCATATGTGAACTATCATCCCAATGATGTAGAATCACAGACATCACATTCTAGGTCAAGTGTGCGCTATGATCCCAATGATGTAGAGTGACAAACACTGAGTACTAGGTCATATGTGAACTATCATCCGATGATGTAGAACGACAAACACTGAGTACTAGGTCAAGTGTGAACTATCATCCTGAATGATGTAGAATCACAGACATCACATTCTAGGTCAAGTGTGAACTATCATCCTGATGATGCAGAATGACAAACATTGAGTACTAGGTCATATGTGAACTATCATCCCGATGATGAAGAATCACAGACATCAATTTCTAGGTCAAGTGTGAACTATCATCCCGATGATGTAGAGTGACAAACACTGACTACTAGGTCATATGTGAACTATCATCCCGATGATGTAGAATGACAAACACTGAGTACTAGGTCATATGTGGGCTATCATCCCAATGATGTAGAATCACAGACATCACATTCTATGTTAAGTGTGGACTATCATCCCATTGATGTACAGTGACAAAGACTGAGTACTAGGTCATATGTGAACTACCATCCCGATGATGTCGAATCACAGACATCACATTCTAGGTCTAGTGTGAGCTATCATCCCAATGATGTAGAATGACAAACACTGAGTACTAAGTCATATGTGAACTATCATCCCAATGATGTAGACTGACAAACACTTAGTACTAGGTCATATGTGAACTACCATCCCGATGATGAAAAATTACAAACATCACATTCTAGTTTACGTGTGAACTATCATCTTGTTGATGTAGAGTGACAAACACTGAGTACTAGGTCATATGTAAACTATAATCCCAATGATGGAGAATCAGAGACATCACATTCTAGGTTAAGTGTGAACTATCATCCTGTGATGTAGAGTGACAAACACTGAGTATTGGGTCATATGTGAGCTATCACCCCAATGATGTAGAATCAGAGACACCACATTCTAGGTCAAGTGTGAACTATCATCCCAATGATTTACAGTGACAAAGACTGAGTACTAGGTCATATGTGAATTACCATCCCGATGATGTAGAATCACAGACATCACATTCTAGATCTAGTGCGAGTTATCATCCCAATGATGTAGAATGACAAACACGGAGTACTAGGTCATATGTGAACTATCATCCCAATGATGTAGAGTAACAAACATTTAGTAACAGGTCATATGTGAACTACCATCCCGATGATGTAAAATTACAGACATCACATTCTAGGTCAAGTGTGAACTATCATCCCAATGATGTAGAGTGACAAACACTGAGTACTAGGTCATATGTGAACTATCATCCCAATGATGTAGAGTGACAAACACTGAGTACTAGGTCATATGTGAACTATCATCCCAATGATGTAGAATCAAAGACATCACATTCTAGGTCATATGTGAACTGTCATCCCAATGATGTAGAATCACAGACATCACATTCTAGTTCATATGTGAACTATCATCCCAATGATGTAGAATCACAGACATCACATTCTAGGTCAAGTGTGAACTAGCATCCTGATGATGTAGAGTGACAAACACTGAGTACTAGGTCATATGTGAACTATCATCCTGATGATGTAGAGTGACAAACACTGAGTACTAGGTCATGTGTGAACTATCATCCCAATGATGTAGAATAAAAGATATCACATTCTAGGTCAAGTGTGAACTATCATCCCAATGATGTAGAGTGACAAACACTGAGTACTAAGTCATATGTGAACTATCATCTGATGATGTTGAGTGACAAACACTGAGTACTAGGTCATATGTGAACTATCATCCCAATGATGTAGAATCACAGACATCACATTCTAGGTCAAGTGTGAACTATCACCCCAATGATGTAGAGTGACAAACACTGAGTACTAGGTCATATGTGAACTATCATCCCAATGATGTAGACTAACAAACACTGAGTGCTAGGTCATATGTGAACTATCATCCTGATGATGTAGAATCACAGATGTCACATTCTAGGTCAAGTGTGAACTATCATACCTGTGATGCAGAGTGAAAAACTCTGAGTACTAGGTCATGTGTGAACTATCATCCCTATGATGTAGAATCACAGACTTCACATTCTAGTTCACATGTGAACTATCATCTTGATGATGTAGAATGACAAACACTGAGTACTAGGTCATATGTGAACTATCATCTGATGATGTTGAGTGACAAACACCGAATACAAGGTCATGTGTGAACTATCATCCCAATGATGTAGAATCACATATATCACAGTCTAGGTCAAATGTGAACTATCGTCCCAATGATGTAGAGTGACAGACACTGAGTACTAAGTCATATGTGAACTATCATCCCAATGATGATGAATCACAGACATCACGTTCTAGGTCAAGTGTGAACAATCATCCCAATTATGTAGAATCACAGACATCACATTTTAGGTCATATGTGAACTATCATCCCGATGATGTAGAATCACAGACATCACATGCTAGGTTAAGTGTGAACAATCATCCCAATGATGTAGAATGACAAACATTGAGTAGTAGGTCATATGTGAACTGTCATCCTGATGATGTAGAGTGACAAACACTGAGTACTAGGTCATATGTGAACTATCATCCCAATGATGTAGGGTGACAAACACTGAGAACTAGGTCATATGTGAACTATCATTCCCATGATGTAGAGTCACAGACATCACATTTTAGTTCATATGTGAACTATTATCCTGATGATGTAGAATGACAAACACTGAGTACTAGGTCATTTGTGAACTATCATCCCGATGATGTAGAATCACAGACATCACAATATTGGTCAAGTGTGAACTATCATCCCAATGATGTAGAGTGACAAACACTGAGTACTTGGTTATATGTGAACTATCATCCCGATGAACTAGAATCACTGACATCACATTCTAGGTCAAGTGTGAACTATCATCCTGATGATGTAAAATGACAAATACTTTGTACTAGGTCATATGTGAGCTATCGCCTTGATGAGGTAGAATGATACAAACTGAGTACTAGGTCATATGTGAACTATTGTCTTTTTGATGTAGAATCACAGACATCACATTCTAGTTCATATGTGAACTATCATCCTGATGATGTAGAATGACAAACACTGAGTACTAGGTCATTTGTGAACTATCATCCTGATGATGTAGAATCACAGACATCACATTCTAGGTCAAGTGTGAACTATCATCCCAATGATGTAGAGTGACAAACACTGAGTACTAGGTCATATGTGAACTATCATCCCAATGATGTAGAATCACAGACATCACATTCTAGGTCAAGTGTGAACTATCATCCCAATGATGTAGAGTGACAAACACTGAGTACTAGGTCATATGTGAACTATCATCCCAATGATGTAGAATCACAGACATCACATTCTAGATCAAGTGTGAACTATCATCCCAATGTTGTAGAATGACAAACACTGAGTACTAGATCATATGTGAACTACCATCCCAATGATGGAGAATCACAGACATCACATTCTAGGTGAAGTGTGAACTATCATCCCAATGATGTAGAATCACAGACATCACAGGGTAGTTCATGTGTGAACTATCATCCTGATGATTTAGAATGACAAACACTGAGTACTAGGTCATTTGTAAACTATCATCCCAATGATGTAAAATCACAGACATCACATTCTAGTTCATATGTGAACTATCATCCTGATGATGTAGAATGACAAACACTGAGTACTAGGTCATATATGAACTATCATCATGATGATGTAGAGTGACAAACACTCAGTACTATGTCACATGTGAACTATCATCCCAATGATGTAGAATCACAGATATCATGTTCTAGGTCAAGTCTGAACTACCATCCCAATGATGTAGAGTGACAAACACTGAGTACTAGGTCATATGTGAACTATCATCCCAATGATGTAGAATCACAGACATCACATTCTAGGTCAAGTGTGAACTATCATCCTGATGATGTAGAGTGACAAACCCTGAGTACTAGGTCATATGTGAATTATCATCCCAATGATGTAGAATCACAGACATCACATTCTATGTCAAGTGTGAACTATCATCCCAATGATGTAGAGTGACAAACAGTGAGTACTAAGTCATATGTGAACTATCATCTTGATGATGTAGAATCACAGACATTGCATTCTAGTTTATGTGCGAACTATCATCCTGATGATGTAAAGTGACAAACACTGAGTACTAGGTCATGCGTGAACTACCATCAAGATGATGTAGAGTGACAAACACTGAGTACTATGTCATATGTGAACTACCATCCTGATGATGTAGAATCACAGACATCACATTCTATATCAAGTGTGAACTATCATACCAATGAGGTAGAGTGACAAACACTGAGTACTAGGTCATATGTGAACTATCATCCTGATGATGTAGAATCATAGTCATCACATTCTAGTTCATGTGTGAACTATCATCCTGATGATGTAGAATGACAAACACTGAGTACTAGGTCATATGTGAACTATCATCCCGATGATGTAGAATCACAGACATCACATTCTTTTTCACGTGTGAAATATCATCCTGATAATGTAGAATGACAAACACTGAGTACTACGTCAAATGTGAACTATTATCCCAATGATGTAGAATCACAGACATCACATTCTAGGTCAAGTGTCTACTATCATTCCAATGATGTAGAGTGACAAACACTGAGTACTAGGTGATATGTGAACTACCATCTGAATGATGTAGAATCACCGACATCACATTCTAGTTCACATGTGAACTATCATCCTGATGATGTAGAGTGACAGACACTGAGTATTAGGTCATATGTGAAGTATCATACTGATGATGTAGAATGACACACACTGAGTACTTGGTCATATGTGAAGTATCATCCCAATGATGTACAATCACAGACATCACATTATAGGTTAAGTGTGAACTATCATTCCAATGGTGTAGAGTGACAAACATTGAGTACTAGGTCATATGTGAACTATCATCCCAATGATGTAGACTAACAAACACTGAGTACTAGGTCATATGTGAACTATCATCCCAATGATGTAGACTAACAAACACTGAGTGCTAGGTCATATGTGAACTATCATCCTGATGATGTAGAATCACAGACGTCACATTCTAGGTCAAGTGTGAACTATCATACCTGTGATGCAGAGTGAAAAACTCTGAGTACTAGGTCATGTGTGAACTATCATCCTGATGATGTAGAATGACAAACACTGAGTACTAGGTCATATGTGAGCTATCATCCTGATGATGTAGAATCAGAGACATCACATTCTAGTTCAAGTGTGAACTATCATCCCAATGATTTAGAGTGACAAATACTAAGTATTAGATCATATGTGAACTATCATTTCAATGTTGTAGAGTGACTAACACTGAGTACTAGGTCATGTGTGAACTATCATCCTGATGATGTAGAATGACAAACACTGAGTACTAGGTCATATGTGAACTATCATCCTGATGATGTAGAGTCAGGGACATCACATTCTAGTTCAAGTGTGAACTATCATCCCAATGATTTAGAGTGACAAATACTAAGTATTAGATCATATGTGAACTATCATTTCAATGTTGTAGAGTGACTAACACTGAGTACTAGGTCATGTGTGAACTATATATAGCCATCTGAACTGTATCATCCTGATGATGTAGAGTGACAATCACTGAGTACTAAGTCATATTTGAACTATCATCCCAATGATGTAGAATCACAGACATCACATTCTTGGTCAAGTGTGAACTATCATCCCACTGATGTAAAATCACAGACATCACATTCTAGGTCAAGTGTGAACTATCATCCCAATGATGTAGAATCACAGACATCACATTCTAGGTCAAGTGTGAACTATCATCCCAATGATGTAGAGTGACAAACACTGAGTACTAGGTCATATGTGAACTATCATGCTGATGATGTAGTGTGACAAACACTGAGTATTAGGTCATATGTGAACTATCATCCTGATGATGTAGAGTGACAGACATTGAGTACTTGGTCATATGTGAACTATCATCCCGATGATGTAGAATTACAGACATCACATTCTAGGTCAAGTGTGAACTATCATCCCAATGATGTAGAGTGACAAACACTGAGTACTAGGTCATATGTGAACTATCATCCTGATGATGTAGAATCACAGACATCACATTCTAGGTCAAGTGTGAACTATCATCCCAATGATGTA
Organism: Protopterus annectens; assembly: GCF_019279795.1. Taxonomy (NCBI): domain Eukaryota; kingdom Metazoa; phylum Chordata; order Ceratodontiformes; family Protopteridae; genus Protopterus; species Protopterus annectens. The sequence continues at coordinate 360,556,433 of NC_056726.1, read as the reverse complement.
GAATGACAAACACTGAGTACAAGGTCATATGTGAGCTATCGTCTTGATGATGTAGAATGACAAACACTGAGTACTTGGTCATATGTGATCTTTTGTCTTGATGATGTAGAATCACAGACATCACATTCTAGTTCATATGTGAACTATCATCCTGATGATGTAGAATGAGAAACACTGAGTACTAGGTCATTTGTGAACTATCATCCCGATGATGTAGAGTCACAGACATCACATTCTAGATGTTCATCATGTTACCCTGCTGCAGTCATCACACTTGGGTTATCCTGCCGTCAGGTGGTCCCGCAGTTGGCCAGAATTCCAATGTCTTGGTCCGGCGTCGGTTGCTGTCGCTTCTTCCCTGACATCAGAGTGCCAGGGGTATATCAGAGGCATCCAACGCCATTTTCTCCAGTCTTTCTTGCTGCGCGGTGCCTGAAGCAGAAGCAGTTCGCAAGTGCCGGTCGGCCGACACCTGAGATTTTCAAATCGAGTTTCAGTCCGAAGTCTTCAAAGCTAAGTACCCCATTGGGGAACCTTTTTTTGCCTCAGTCCGATGTCAGAAAAAGTTAACAATTGCATTTCTTGTGGGAAGCAAATACCTCATAAGGACTTTCATTCTTTTTGTATACCTTGCCTAGGCCCAGACCACAATGTCACTGGTTGTCGGTTTTGTGCTAGGTTCAATAAGCGAACTATAAAGCGCCGCTTTGATTTCGCACGAGACTACTTCGGTAGAAAATTTAATTACACTATGCCTTCAGAGCAACTGACTACCGGCATGCATAAAAAATGCAAGGATAGGGACAGGCGGCCTAGATCCAAGCTGGACTCTGAGGCCTCGGCTGGCCCAGTCGCCGGTTCTCCGGTTTTCAGTGAGGCGCCTACGCAGCCCCTGGCTACCACTTAATTGGATCCCCAGGCCACATCGGATCCCCCAGCAGAGATTTCTAGGCCGACGCAGCTTTTTTCCTTAGGCCAAACCGACAACATCGTAGTAGGGGAAGCCGGTGCTGCAGAAACACCTTCGGTTTCTGAAGGTGTCTTCAGATCGACTACCCTCACCATTAAATCTTATGCTAAACTTAAGACTCCTTAAAACCAAAAAAGCCTACACTTCACTCTCCAGGTCAAGACCCTATGCCTAAGAAACAAATGCTTAAAATGGCTGAAGATTTGATTTCTTTGATCAGGGGTTCCCAACCCCCCCCCCGACAAAAGGCCTAGATACGAGGAGGATTATGCCTCCTCTGATCAGGTGTCTGTTTCCTCAGGCTCCTCTGAGGAATAGGATTACTTCTTTCCCCCTTATGAAGATTCTGATGCTGAAGACTCAATTCCCTCAGCTTCTCCCCCTGAAGACTACTCCTTTGGAGAAACCTTACACACCATGAGGGAACATTTCCACTGGGAAGGTCAGGACTACTCTGACTCAAAGAAAAGGCTCCGGGAGTTTCTTTTACTTCCCCAGCACAGACCTCTTGCTATCCCCCCTGTTTTGGACATACTAGATGATGTTTTCTTAGAATCTAGTTTAAATCCAGATTCTCTGCCTCCTGCTCCAGCCAAACCAGATAGATACTATAGAGTGCCTGACTCTCACAAATTCCTTTACAAAAGCCCTGCTGCTGATCCAGATACAATCTCCCAGGGTCCCAAAGGGGCTAAGGCTTCTATGGCTAAAAATGAAGTAAACCACACAAGAAACTAGCACCATGCCAGTAAGGCGTTTTATTGCGATCTGGTACCTCGGCTTTTCGCCTTCAAATGGATCACAAATATTCAGTGCTGTTAACAATTATTTATACAAGTTTATTCAAAGTTAATCAGCACCAATTAATCAATTATAACATTTTCTAAACAAATTTAAAGTGCTCTGCCAATAATTCATCCTACATATCTAGCGCGTTTACATAAAATAATATATTAACATCAGCTATCTTCAAAATTGATATTATTAAGCTGATATATTATAAATATAAATATTTATAAAATGTTATGACAAGAAATATATGTATCAAAGAAAATTATAATGAAATATACATGAGAGAAAAAGAATTAAATTACTACCAAGTAACTCAAATAAAAAGAACCAATATAACACTTTGAATGTCGTTCTGTGAATTATTATTAATCAAATAAAATAACTCACAAAATTAATATGAATCAATATAAGTAAGAATCAAAAATGATGAAATATAATCTATATTACCAAATGAATCAACTTTAAACAAATCTAAATAAATCTAGGATGACTAAATTAGTAAATATTAAATACTTAATTCTAAGTTAAGTCCATGTGGCTTCAGCGTGTTAAATTTAAGAATCATCCTGGTCTCTAGTTCGAGTAACTTATGAACTAATAGTCCCCCATTTTCACAATTAAAAGGTTTGCCCAACACACAAAATTTCAAACTACTAGAATCACTCTTATGTGTCTCCAAAAAGTGTTTGGCCACCGGACTATGTTCATTTTTATTCCTAATGTCTTTTATATGTTCCAAGACACGAACTCGAACCATCCTTTTTGTTTGACCTATATACCACATATTGGGACATGAACAACCTAATATATAAACTACTCCTGTTGATTTGCAGTTGAAAGTATGTCTAGCTTTAAAAGACACTCCATTAATATTGGTTATATTAACAATCCTGCTGCAAACACTACACTGACCACATGAAAAGGTGCCTTCAATATTATCATTAGTTAACTTTTCACTGTTATTAAAAGAGTTACAATTTAGTAACTCCTTTAAATTTTTTCCTCTTTTAAAAGAAAAAATTATATGTTTGGGAAATATTGCACCAATATTTTCGTCCTCACAAATCAGATACCAATACTTTCTTATAATATTACACACTTCATTAGATAAAGGGGAGTATTTAGTAACAAAGAATAAATTGGATTCACTAATTTTTGTGTCATCTTTATTTTTCCTCCTTGATGTAATATTATTTCTTTTTTCTATAGTTGATGGACTTCGTCCTTCAGGTCTAATTTTATAATAATGTTCATGTTCTAAGTGGTCTCCAATTCCTAATATTTTATTTTTTGAAAATAACAAATGATCATGACTATAGCCTCTCTTAGATAACCTGGATTCAACTTTACTTAATTCAAATTGTTTTTCATTAACATCACTAGTGTGATTATAAATCCTTTGGAATTCTCCAGAAGGAAGAGACCAAATTAAATGTTCCGGATGCATACTTTCTGCATGTAGAAACATATTTACAGAAGTTTCTTTCCTATAAGGTCTATATCCTATTTTTCCATCTTCATGAAATAAAGTTATATCTAGAAAATTGATCCTATTTCTATCAATTTCATGAGAAAATTTTAAACCATGATCATTATTATTTAATTCTTCAAAAAATTCAAGAAATTCAAAAATCTCACCACTACATATTAATATGAGGTCATCAATGAACCGCTTATAAAATATTACTTTTTTTTGATAGAAGGAAGTTAAATAGATATATGACTTCTCAAAAAAGTCCATATAAAGGATGGCATATGAGGGCGCAAAAGCAGCCCCCATAGCCGTCCCTTTAATTTGGAGAAAAAAATCTTTGTTGAAACAGAAATAGTTATGGGAAAGACAAAATTCCAACAATTGTATCAAAAATGAGGTTCTAGGACCATCTCCCAACATGGTTTGAACAGCTTCAAGTCCCCACCTTTTATTAATATTGGTGTATAATGCCTTCACATCTATCGTTACCCAATAGTAACTATGGTTCCATTTAATTCCACTAATCTTATCTAATAAATCTTCAGTATTAGAGATATGAGCTGAAATTTTAGATAAGTGACGTTTTAAATGGAAGTCCAAAAAAATATTAACTTTACTCAAAAAGGATTCTTTGCCTGAAACTATAGGTCTCCCTGGCGGCTTTATTAAACTTTTGTGTACTTTGGGTAATGCATAAAGGATTGGCGTCAATGGTTTTTTAACATATAACTTGCCTACGTCACATTGATTCAAAAAACCAAGACGTTCCCCTTTTTCCAAAAGGTTCAACAATCCACTGTTAAATTCAACAATTGGGTCACTATTTAAACATAAGTATTCATCTTGATTCTTTAACAAGTCAAAAACCATTTCACAATAGCCTGATTTATTTAAAATTACCCAATTGCCACCTTTGTCTGCACATTTGAAAATAAACTCCGTTTTAATTTTTTTCAAATGTTTTAGAGCCATCCATTCCTCTTTATTTAAATTGTAATATTTAGGTATATTTTTCAGACTCTCCATTAGCATTGATATCTCCTTAAATACTATTTTAAAAAAAGTTGAAATTGCTATTCTATGGCTAAAAATCCTGTACCTTCGGAAAGAGACTCCAGAGCACTAGACAGGTGGGGGAAGAAGGTTTACACCTCTACTACTCTAGCTATGAGAGCATTAAATTGTCAATTTCACATGCTTAAATACCAGCAATTCCTTATGTCTCAAATAAAACAAAAGATGGGCACGCTTCCTCAACAGTCTGAACTCAAGGAAATACAAGATCTGTTGCATGCAGCTGAACAGGTGGGCAAACATACTTTACAATGTGGTTTTGATGCCTTGGAAGCTTCCTCCAGAGCAGCTGTTACTGGGTCTGTGATACGTAGGCATGCTTGGTTAAAGGAACAATCTCTGCCTGATCATGTTAAAGCAAAGTTACTGGATGCGCCCCTACAGCAGGATGTTTTATTTGGGGTTAAAGCAGAGGAGGTTTTAAAGAAAATGGAGCATAAGGCAAAATCTATGCAGACAGTCAAAGATTTCTTACAGGTACAGCCCCCACGCTTCAGCAGAAATTGGCCAACAAAAAATTGGTCCTTTCCAGCTTCTGACAGACCACAGAGGGGTAAATACAGGCACCCAAGGGGCAGAGGACAAGCTCAAATCCCTTAAAAACCTCGCCAATGGGGCTCTTCAACACAGAAGGGAGGAGAAGACAGGTCCCAAACCACTAGAAGGCAAACACAATGACTTAAACATCAAACTGCCAAGCAAAACCCTCTTGGCAGCTCCCTTGGGAGGAAAATTAACACTTTTTGCAGACAACTGGCGCATCGTCACAAAGGACAAATTGGTCCTAGACATTATCTCAGACAGATACAGATTCCATTTCCACATCTTGCCAAGGATAAAAGGAATGCCAAATCTGCCACAAAATCAATGGGCAGAGGCACAAAAACAAATTACAGCTCTCATGGACATGAAAGCCATCCAACTGGTACCTACACAGGAGCAAGGCCAAGGATTTTACTCAAGGCTCTTTCTAGTCCCCAGAAAGGACAATGCTTGGAGACCAATTCTGGACCTTTCAATTTTAAACACTTTCTTGCAAGTACCCAAATTCAAGATGCTAACACTACAGCAGCTTCTTCCCATGCTGGGCAAGAAAACTTGGCTAGTAACGTTGGACCTCAAGGAGGCATACCTGCATGTCCCTATCAGACAAAATTGCAGAAGATACCTCCATTTCATTGCAGGTTTAACCCATTACCAATTCTCTGCACTGCCCTTTGGCTTATCTACTGCACCCAGGGTCTTCACAAAATGCCTGGCACCAGTAATTGCATACTGCAGACAGAGGGGAATTCAAATATACCCATACCTGGACGATGGTCTCATACAAGCAGAAAGCAAGGACATTCTCTTACAACACCTGGCTTTTGTAAGACATCTTCTAAGTTGCCTAGGGTACACAGTAAACAAACAGAAATCAAAACTAGTGCCCTCACAAACTATGACATTCCTGGGTGCCAGCTTGAATACAACGGCGCAGATGGCTTATCTGATGCCAGACAAACAACTACAATTAACTCAATACTTCAGAACAATGGCAACAAAGACCCAACTCCCTGCAAGAAAAATTCTGCAGGTCTTGGGATTCATGGCATCTAGCATATTACTAATACCATTTGCAAAACTGCATATGAGGAAATTACAATGGTACCTAAAAAGCATATGGACTCAACACAGTCACAGCTTGGAAACAATGGTAACTCATTCCCTACCTTCAACAGGAGTTTCTATGGTGGTCACAGGCTTGTCACCTCAAGAAGGGTCAGCCTTTCACCCTACCCTCAGCCAGGCAAACTATGACAACAGATGCATCAGACTATGCCTGTGGGGCACACATGGCAGGACGGTGCATTCAAGGCATATGGACAGCAGATCAAAGGAATCTTCACATCAATAAAAAAGAAATGCTAGCTGTACAAAATGCTCTGACAGCCTTCAAGGACCTCTTGCATCCAGGACAGCTAATCATAAGGACAGACAACACCACAGTAATGTGGTACATAAACAAACAAGGGGGCACACACTCCTATCCTCTATGCAGGCAAGCAATGACCTTGTGGAACACAGCACTGGCTTACCAAGTTCAATTACAAGCTCAATTCCTGCCAGGAAAAAAGAACATATTGGCAGACGACCTAAGCAGAACCATCATGGATCCCCACGAATGGAAACTGGATCCACAAGTATTCGCAATGATAACTCAAAAGTGGGGGCTCCCAGACATAGACCTGTTTGCCAGCCCTCAAAACTATCAGCTAACAAGGTTTTGCACAAGGACCTTTCACCAACAAGCTTGGAAAGTGGACGCACTCTCATTCAGTTGGAAAATGCTAACAGTATATGCCTTTCCTCCACTACCCCTTTTCACAAAGGTGCTACAGAAAGTCAGGATGGAGAGACCCCAAATGATACTCATTGCTCCAGACTGGCCACGCCAGCACTGGTACCCACTATTAAGGAATATGGCCTATGGCCCACCATGGATTCTACCACAAATTACCCACCTGCTCACACAGCAAGGCAATCAGATTCTACACAGCCAGCTCAAAACCTTAAACTTGGCTGCATGGCAAATCACCTAGGCAACCAGCCAGCTCCTCTCTCACAAGCTGTTATGGAAGTTATTCTGGAGGCCAGGAGGCCCAGCACCAGGAAAGCCTACTCAGACAAATGGAAAAGGTTTTGCGCCTGGAACCAAGCTAAAGGCCAAAATACCCTTCAGCCTGACATACCTCAGATTCTGCAATATCTAACTGAGATGTTACACAAAGGGCTTTCTTTTTCATCTATTAAAATCCATGCCTCAGCTATTTCTGCTCACTACAACACAGATCCTCCCTTATTTTCACATCCACTCTTAAGGCAGTTTCTCAGAGGGGCCAAGAACATTAGGCCTCCCAGGAGAGCACCAACACCTACTTGGGACCTCAATTTTGTTCTGGAAAAACTCACGCTACCTCCTTTTGAACCAGCTTTCTCAGCTGACCTAAAGTTTATATCATGGAAGACTGCCCTGCTGCTAGCAATCACTTCAGCTAGAAGAGTTTCAGAGCTTCCGGCACTAATGGCAGTAGAGCCTTTCCTCATTTTTCATCAAGACAGGGTTTCTCTGAACTAACCCCTCCTTTATGCCTAAGGTGGTATCCAGTGTGGCCCTAAATCAAACCATCCATTTACCCACCTTCTTTCCAAATCCACAGAACAAAGGAGAAAGACTCATGCATTCCCTGGACATTCACAGACAGCTACGTTACTACTTGGATAAAACTAAGGTTTTCAGAAAAACTGACCAGCTTCTTGTATCCTATGCAACAGCATCACAAGGAAAGGCTATCTCAAAACAAACCATTTCCAAATGGATAGGACATTGCATACGTTTTTGCTACACCCACCATGGAAAACCAGTTCCTGCTACCATAAGGCCCCACACTACCAGGGCAGCAGCTACATCTACAGCCTTCCTCAGGGGGGTACCAACCAAGGATATTCTGGAAGCTACAACTTGGAGTTCAGTACACACCTTCACCAAACATTATCACTTACCACTTTACTCTAAGACCAGGGTGGGCTTCGCCACTGCAGTTTTGCATGGCCTTCTAGCCCCCTCTAACCCTGTTTGACTCCTCTGCCCATCCTTAGCTTTGGGATTCTACCCAAGTGTGATGACTGCAGCAGGGGAACACCATGTTAAAACACATCTATGGGAAAGTGGAGCACATGGTCAAAGATTCATGGCAATTTTTGGAAAATTATCCTACTGATTGCTGGAAACCGAACTATGTCTACATTTCCATAAATGTAGTAGATTTATTCTCTAGTATTCCCAAGGAAGAGAGAATGGAGGCCTTCCAAAGATGTATAATAAAATACAGTGATTTGGATTGGGATAAAATTTGGTTAGTAACTGAACTGATGTCGATAGTTCTTGACCACAATTACATTTTTTATGACGGTGAATTTTTCAGGCAAACCAAGGAGGTACCTATGGGGGCAGCTTGTGCCCCCATATATGCCAACTTGGTTATGCTTGATTGGGAAAACACTGTCATACTTAACAGTGAATATTCTAAAGACATTCATTATTATTCGAGGTTCCAAGATGACATATACATTCTTTGGGAAGGAGATGTTGATAGCCTCAATCAGTTTATGGATTATATTAATACTAGTAGTGAGTTTTTAAGGATTACAGTTACAAGTAGTTTGAATGGTGTTGCCTATTTGGACACATTTGTATATAATGGATCCGACGTATTTAAATCTAAAATTCATAGAAAAAGTACATTCACTAACTCTTATATAGAATATTCTAGTAATCATCCTAGAAAAATGAAATACAATATTTTTAAGGGGCAATTTATAAGGGCCATAAGGATGACTTCAGATATAGATGATGTGATTGAGGAGTTAGGTTTCATTACAAATTTATTTAAAGACCGAAATTATAATGTTGAGATGATGAAAGACGTGAGTGATTATGTTTTGAGAGAAAGGGGAAAGAAATATACACCACTGTTAGGAACTAAGGTAAAGGGAGTACAGTTGAATATAGGGAAAGTATTAACAGCAAAAAATTACAACAGAGCATGTGTAGTAGAGTATGGTCCATACACAGAAGATATTAAAAAAATGATATCCAGTACATGGAATGTTTTAATGGCAGATCAAGAAATTAAGGAGGTTGTAGGTTCACAACCCACATTTGTATACAAAAATGGGAAGAAATGTGAAAGGGTTCACAACCCACATTTGTGTACAAAATGGGAAGAAATGTGAAAGGATACCTAGACAGAGGCATACGATACAAGGGAATAGAAAACACAGACAAACACACAACAAAATGTGGGGCTTGTAATCAATGTTTTGCTATAAATGAAAGTGATGGACTAATATTGAATAATATTAATAGAACTAGGAACAGGTTTGTGAAAGGGAATTGTTCCATCAAATTTGTGATATATTTGGCCAAATGTACAAAATGTTTTGCATATTATATAGGCAAAACAGAGCAATGTTTCAAAAAGAGGATATACGCTCTCTTATATAGTATAAGGTCAAAGGATAATAACAATGCATTATTTAGGCATGTAGAGAAATTTGGGGTAGGACATAAATTCAGTTTTGGTATATTGGAGAGAATAATTTCTGATCCTAGAGGGGGGGATGTTAAAAATGTATTGGCTTGTAGAGAATTATGGTGGCAGTTTTACACTGATGCCACCACACCCCCAGGATTAAATGAACATACATCAATTAAACCTCTTTTAGATAGGAGAATATGATTAGGTTTTGATACCCAATACACAGTTATTTTAATTTATTATGGTATTTTCACAGTGTTATGAATGTTATTATCCATGTATGATATTTTAATATGGACATATATTTTTCAACAACACAAACAGTTTACATATATATATTGGATCTCTCACATACATCAAACTTCATTTGAACATGGTAGTGAAGTTGGATTGTAAGTAATTTAATATAGTAGGCATATACATATATTTTTAAAGGTGTGCAAGAATGTGCACTATGTTGCTTTAAGAATGACTGAATAGATTTAAAAATTTTGGCGCCAAATAAGTTATTTAAACTGGCAGCATTTGAATGTAACTGTTCTGATGAAGCTCACACTTTTGGTGAGTGAAAGCGCTTAACGTTGTGGAATTATAACATTGTTGCTTCTAACGTTGTGGAATAAATTTTATTGCTGCTTTATCTTACCACTGTGTTATTTGTGCTTGAACGTTGGGGATTATTGGATGCATTTGTGCGTTTTGGAGTGGAAGTTATTAGATATTCAGTTGGACTGAACACATTCGTATTTTTGTTTCTAATGATATAGAATCACAGACATCACATTCTAGGTCAAGTGTGAATTATCATCCCAAAGATGTAGAGTGACAAACACTGGGTACTAGGTCATATGTGAACTATCATCCTGATGATGTAGAGTGACAAACACTGAGTACTAGGTCATATGTGAATTATCATCCCAATGATGTAGAATCACAGACATCACATTCTATGTCAAGTGTGAACTATCATCCCATTGATGTAGAGTGGCAAACAGTGAGTACTAAGTCATATGTGAACTATCATGTTCATGATGTAGAATCACAGACATCGCATTCTAGTTCATGTGCGAACTATCATCCTGATGATGTAAACTGACAAACACTGAGTACTAGGTCATATGTGAACTATCATCCAGATGATGTAGAATCTCCGACATCACATTCTTTTTCACGTGTGAAAAATCATCCTGATAATGTAGAATGACAAACACTGAGTACTACATCAAATGTGAACTATTATCCCGATGATGTAAAATCACAGACATCACATTCTAGGTCAAGTGTGTACTATCATTCCAATGATGTAGAGTGACAAACACTGAGTACTAGTTGATATGTGAACTACCATCTGAATGATGTAGAATTACCGACATCACATTCTAGTTCATGTGTGAACTATCATCCTGATGATGTAGAGTGACAGACACTGAGTACTAGGTCATATGTGAACTATCATCCCAATGATGTAGAATCACAGACATCACATTCTAGGCCAAGTGTGAACTATCATCCCAATGATGTAGAGTGACAAACACTGAGTACTAGGTCATGTGTGAACTATCATCCCGATGATGTAGAATCACAGACATCACATTCTAGTTCTCGTGTGAACTATCATCCTGATGATGTAGAATGACAAACACTGACTACTAGGTCATATGTTAACTATCATCCCGATGATGTAGAATCAGAGACATCACATTTTATTTCAAGTGTGAACTATCATCCCAATGATGTAGAGTGACAAACACTGGGTTCTAGGTCATATGTGAACTATCGTCCCAATGATGTAGAGTGACAAACATTGAGTACTAAGTCATATGTGAACCATCATCCCAATGATGATGAATCACAGACATCACATTCTAGGTCAAGTATGAACAGTCATCCCAATGATGTAAAATCACAGACATCACATTTTAGGCCATATGTGAACTATCATCCCGATGATGTAGAATCACAGACATCACATGCTAGGTCAAGTGTGGACAATCATCCCAATGATGTAGAGTGACAAACACTGAGTACTAGGTCATATGTGAACTATCATCCAGATGATGTAGAATCTCAGACATCACATTCTTTTTCACATGTGAAATATCATCCTGATAATGTAGAATGACAAACACTGAGTACTACGTCAAATGTGAACTATTATCCCGATGATGTAAAATCACAGACATCACATTCTAGGTCAAGTGTGTACTATCATTCCAGTGATGTAGAGTGACAAACACTGAGTACTAGATGATATGTGAACTACCATCCGAATGATGTAGAATCACCGATATCACATTCTAGTTCATATGTGAACTATCATCCTGATGATGTAGAGTGACAGACACTGAGTACTAGGTCATATGTGAACTATCATCCCAATGATGTAGAATCACAGACATCACATTCTAGGCCAAGTGTGAACTATCATCCCAATGATGTAGAGTGACAAACACTGAGTACTAGGTCATGTGTGAACTATCATCCCGATGATGTAGAATCACAGACATCACATTCTAGTTCTCGTGTGAACTATCATCCTGATGATGTAGAATGACAAACACTGACTACTAGGTCATATGTTAACTATCATCCCGATGATGTAGAATCAGAGACATCACATTTTATTTCATGTGTGAACTATCATCCCAATGATGTAGAGTGACAAACACTGGGTTCTAGGTCATATGTGAACTATCGTCCCAATGATGTAGAGTGACAAACATTGAGTACTAAGTCATATGTGAACCATCATCCCAATGATGATGAATCACAGACATCACATTCTAGGTCAAGTGTGAACAGTCATCCCAATGATGTAAAATCACAGACATCACATTTTAGGCCATATGTGAACTATCATCCCGATGATGTAGAATCACAGACATCACATGCTAGGTCAAGTGTGGACAATCATCCCAATGATGTAGAGTGACAAACACTGAGTAGTAGGTCATATGTGAACTGTCATCCTGATGATGTAGAGTGACAAACACTGAGTACTAGGTCATATGTGAACTATCATCCCAATGATGTAGGGTGACAAACACTGAGAACTAGGTCATATGTGAACTATCATTCCGATGATGTAGAATCACAGACATCACATTCTAGTTCATATGTGAACTATCATCCTGATGATGCAGAATGACAAACACTGAGTACTAGGTCATTTGTGAACTATCATCCCGATGATGTAGAATCACAGACATCACATTCTTGGTCAAGTGTGAACTATCATCCCAATGATGTAGAGTGACAAACACTGAGTACTAGGTCATATGTGAACTATCATCCCGATGATGTAGAATCACTGACATCACATTCTAGGTCAAGTGTGAACTATCATCCTGATGATGTAGAATGACAAACACTTTGTACTAGGTCATATGTGAGCTATTGCCTTGATGAGGTAGAATGACACAAACTGAGTACTAGGTCATATGTGAACTATTGTCTTTTTGATGTAGAATCACAGACATCACATTATAGTTCATATGCGAACTATCATCCTGATGATGTAGAATGACAAACACTGAGTACTAGGTCATTTGTGAACTATCATCCCGATGATGTAGAATCACAGACATCACATTCTAGGTCATGTGTGAACTATCATCCCAATGATGTATAGTGACAAACACTGAGTACCTGGTCACATGTGAACTATCATCCTGATGATATAGAATCACAGACATCACATTCTTGGTCAAGTGTGAACTATCATCCCATTGATGTAGCGTGACAAATACTGAGTACTAGGTCATGTGTGAACTATCATCCTGATGATGTAGAATCAGAGACATCACATTCCAGTTTATGTGTGAACTGTCATCCTGATGATGTAGAGTGACAAACACTGAGTACTAGGTCATATGTAAACTACCATTCCGATGATGTAGAATCAGACATCACATTCTAGGTCAAGTGTGAGCTATCATCCCAGTGATGTAGAGTGACAAACACTGAGTATTAGGTCATATGTGAACTATCATCCCGATGATGTAGAATCACAGACATCACATTCTAGTTCATGTGTGAACTATCATCCTGATGGTGTAGAGTGACAAACACTGAGTACTAGGTCATTTGTGAACTGTCATTCCGATGATGTAGAATCACAGACATTACATTCTAGGTGAAGTGTGAACTATCATCGTGATGATGTAGAGTGACAAGCACTGAGTACTAGGTCATATGTGAGCTATCGTCTTGATAATGTAGAATGGTAGACACTGAGTTCTAGGTCATGTTTGAACTACCATCCCATTGATATAGAATGACAGACTTTATGTTATAGGTCATATGTGAGCTCTCGTCCTAATGATGCTGAATGACAGTCTTTAAAGGCTGACTCATCATTTTCTGTGAAACCTTTGTGACTACTGGAAGATCCTCAGAATCCAATTGCTTTTTCTGGTCAACAAGCTAAGCGGCTGGGTGATATCCATCGAAGTGAGTTCTGTGAGGCAATTTGTTCTTCCACTCTTTCCAAAAACAGCACTTAGTTTCTCAAGTTTTGGATGAGCTAATAACAGATACCAGAGAGGCAGCTACGATATAAATGTACTTTAATAAAATAATAAAAAAGGCAAATGTATGAGCGCTTTCACATGGTGCACACTTCTTCAGATCCTAACGTAGTGTTACTTCAGCATCTTTTTATAAAACAAACCATCCTATCACAAGACATGTGAAACAGAGGCTATTTCTCTTTACATATTAAGTTTATGCCCACTCAGAGCAGGTTTTATGCTGACATTGGCATTGATGCCTGGATATCTGTGACCCTGTAATTTCAGGATCCAGTGTAATTCAGCTTGCTCTAAACACTTATCAATGCCACTCCCCCCAATAGTGCTGAAAACATGCTGCAGTACTCTAAAGCTAAAGCTGTGATCAAGTTGCTCAGCAATATGCTTACCTAGTACATTCCTAACATTCTTGGTTCTAATCTCATACAGATGCCTGGTTACCCTGTCCCTTAGTCTTTTAATGGTTTTACCCAGAGAAAAGCATGGGCAGAGGTTACAATTAGCTAAACAGATCACTTATGCGGTAGTGCAGTCAGGATAAAATCTTGGTATAAAGCTAAATACCATGTTGGGGTGAATAAATGCTTGTTGCTTAGTTATAACCTTACAGATTATACAACTTCTACAAGAGAAGGTACCCAACCTATTCCGTTTAGGTTCCTTACATTGATTACAATCAAATAATAACTCCTTTAAACTTCCGTTGTTCCTGTAAGTAAATGTGGGTACCCATCCAATAATATCAGCAATCTGTTGATCTCGCCTAAGGAAATGCCATTTGTTATTGATAGTAGTACCTATTGTATTTATATCAAGTTATGGATGAGGCAACAGAACACTATGTCAAGAAGATGAAAGGAGACTTGAAAGACATTTTCTCCTCTGATTTTGGATCAAAATTCTGGTAAGAAAAAGAAAGAGTTTTGCTAATACTTGGGTTCTCACTGCACCTCCCTCTCATGGATAATTTTCTGCTACTGCAGGACTAGTGTATCATGCACCTCTCCTTTTACAGGCTTCAGCTGATGACCTGAAAGCTAAGATTCTGATTCCTAATTAAAGACTCTTTTTCTCCACATAGGGAAGCACTACCTGGAGGTATTACTTCTAGAAATGGAAGAAATTATCTTATAGTTGTATAGAGAATAACGTATTTTCTCATCAGGTAGGGCTTTAATTTCCTGGGTTACCTTTTTCATTTG
Source organism: Protopterus annectens (assembly GCF_019279795.1). Classification (NCBI taxonomy): domain Eukaryota; kingdom Metazoa; phylum Chordata; order Ceratodontiformes; family Protopteridae; genus Protopterus; species Protopterus annectens. Next base: position 360,541,308 of record NC_056726.1, on the reverse strand, counting down.
TTTAGCCAAGAACTATCCTACTCTTCTATAAAGCTTCTGTTGTTTCACTGTATTAGTTTATTTTCTATAGGACCTTTATTCAGCCTTTTATCCAAGAGTCAAGATGATTTATTAAGGAAGTTCTTCACTCGCTTCTTCCTATGAAGGTAATGTTTTGCTCTTGGAAGTTTCGTTTTAATTTGGAAAGGATGATGAAGCCTTCTTTTGAACATGTGCGCTCTGTTCCTCTAAACTTGTTTTTCTGGAAGAGTTCTGTTTTGTTGGAAATTACCTTGGTGAGGAGAATCTTATTGTTGTAGATGTTTCCTTACATTGAGCCTGACATGTTTTTCCATAAGGATGGAGTAACATTATGTACTAACTCTCCATTTATGCCAATGGGTCATGAATGTCGAACATGATGAACACTGCCTTGAGTCAACAAATCCAGCTTCCTTTCTTTGCCTTCATACATGAAGTAAACAAAAAGGTTCCAAACAGTGGATGACACACCTTGAAAAACACTAATAGCTGGATAAAGGGTTGGACTAAATTAACTTTTCCTCCTCATTTTTGAACTTATCTCCAGAGCCTGCTCATGGCTGAATGAGGCTCAAGGCAGAGTGATATACCAGAGTTTCTCCCAAACCCTATTTAAGCATGACCAGGAATGACAGATGGTTAAGCAGAAATTCACCCCTGGTCTGGCTCCTCTGTCTCTGATGAATAAAAGCAGTCAGTAAATTACCACCTATGAATCAAATTTATTGGTCACATTCGGGTTGCACAGCTAGCCTTTCAAGGGCTCTGGTGGTCATTAGCCTAGTAGTCACCCATGAACCTGATGAACTGTCATTGACAACAGATACATTAGTTCTGTTACCATACATTACAGTAAGGTTATGCTTATGTGTAAATAAATGAACCTCAACCAATACTTTGGCTAAATCAATGCTAGGAGTAGGAACATAAATAAACCCCTTGGTGAATAAATTAAAATGCACATCTGAAATTTTAATGCATGAAGTGCATTTTAATATATGAAAATCGTCTTTGGTACATACAACAGTGTTGTGCTCAGTGTTACTCATATGGTAGGAAACAGAGTCAATATTAAAAGTTCTATCGCCAGGCCACTCTATATCCTGTTTGAACAGTAATTCTGTCTCATTTGGTACTTCTTTAGTCCTCACCTCTTGTGGTGTGACATCTTGTAATGTCTCCCATTGCTGCCAATGAACCCCATACTGGTGAGGGCTTCAAAAGGTTTGAATTCTCATACTTGGAGTCTAGCTACACTTCATGGGGTCTTTGAGGAAGCTTTTGGCTTATCTTTACAGAACTAAAATGTTGCACATATCTGATAAACTTTTTCTCTCTTCTGCTTCCATCAGGGTCCCAGCAGAATGTTTCCTTATATATCCAGAAGTAAAAAGTTTATAAATATGACTTTTCTTTCTTTTGCTTCCAAACATGATCTGTGTTTCTATAAGGAAAACAAACCATTTCAGATTGAATTGTTAAGAACTAATTGGTAAACCCATACAGGGATCCATAACATCTCGGTCTGCTGCCTCTATGGCCTTTTACATGGGAAATCATCAATTAACTCGGTCCATGGAAATAATTTTCACTAAGCATTGGAAATCACACCATAGTTACAATGCAAGAGGAGATTCTCCTAAAACTTCATCTGGCCTTCAAGGTCATACCTCAGTATTATTCACAAAGATAAAGAACTACTGTGAAGACTTCAACGGATTATGCCATCTGCTGTTATGAGATCCTCCTCACATTACCTTATTGTAACATTTCATCCATTCCTGTCTTTTCAGTGTTTTCCCTTTCCTCTCCTACTTTAAAACTGTTGTAATTCCTCCAGCTTACTCTAATCCTACATTGCTGTAGTTTGAACATGGGTTCCTTATCTCAACTTCAAGACCTGAAACTGGTGATTCAGAGACTCAAAGAAAAAAATGATTCTAGAACTGAAATTCTGGATCCTGAAACTCAGGAAAAAAATGCGATTCTTTCCTCACAGAAGCAAATTTTTAGAAAGCATCTTTACACGGGAGGTTTGTCCTCCATAATGTCAAACATGGGGGGAGCACTTCCCCTACAACCCTGCTAACTATCCATCTATATCTATATATATATATATATATATATATATATATATACATATATATACTTTTTTTAACATTAGAGCTTGCAGGTTTGTCTGACTTCAGCAGCAGTATGTTTCCTTAATAAGCCCTAACCACTACAATGTCAAATGTGTGGCTTATACACACTTTAAGGAGATTCAGAATTTTCAAATCAGAACTAGGTTTGCCAGTACCCTCTAACTGGCAGCTATCAGAAACCAGTGAGAAGGTGAGTTAAACAGCTGCAATTGCTGCCCACAGAGGAAAGAACTCCTTGTGGCAATATTGTGGTCATAACGCTTCCCTTGTGTGATAGTCTTACTGCAGGCTGGATGGCAATGAGGCATCATCAGGAAAGCATCACTACCCCAGGCCCTAAGTGGACATGCCTTCTCTGTCCACCTGCCTCCACCCTGACAGACTTTCTCTGCAGTCCCAACTTCCAGCAGGACTCCCACATCCACCCACCATCTATGTCAGTCCTTCCCTCCTAGGATAGACAGTACATCATCCCTTGCCTTCACTGTTAGGAGGCTCCTATCATTTGACTGAATGCTCATTTAGCTGAATCACAAATATTCAAACACAATTGACTGAAAACTTATTTGATTGAATCCCAGTAGAAAAGTGTAGAGACTTGTAGATAGTATACTATGGTATCATCTCTGATCATAGGAGTTATTAGGGAAGTAGGTTTACAAAAGTATGTATGAATTGGCAAAATCCACCATCAGCTCATCTACCCAGATCTGTAGATGTTTGTGTTTGTGCAACACCACTAATTCACTTTGTAAGGTGATTTTTTTTCTTTTCTCAATGGTTGTACAACCGTGGAATTAGTACATATAAGTAAGGAGGTTGTGGAGGCAAATGTTGTATTTGTTGTATAGAACATTTTCTATCAGTTGTGGTTCAGTCAAATGTGTTTTCAGTCAGTGGTGTCCAGTGTTTTGTGATTCAGTGAAATGAGCATTTGATCAAATGACATAGTTCCCTGTCAAACACCCTTATCAAATTCATATCATCTGGGTGGTACTCAGGGGTCTATTACTGTACATTTCTGTTGAGGTACACCTGTATATACTAATTCTGAGTTTGCTGTGATTCACACTAGGGAGAATACTCTAACAACATACTGCAACCTTGGTGGACTATAGACCCTACTAAAATTCTCCTAATTCCCCACTCTTATATAACTCAAAGAATTCTGAAGTAAAGATTCACATAATGCACATGCAAAACACAAGCACCCACAATGCCAGCCTACCTAAAACTAACACCCAAGATCAAATGTATACTTTCTCTTAAAGAAAAAATAAATAAATAAAAAAATAAAACATAGACTGTATATCTCCTACTCATTTCTGCATAAAACAAAAAAGTAACTTCACATTCATACTACCCCACCAGAAGCAGCACTGACCACCTAAATCACCCTATGGAAACTAAAATAATTCAAATTACAATGAAAACATGAAAATAAAATACTAACTACAACTAGCTAATGAGAAAATAACATTATCAGTAAAGGTTGCCTGATTGAAATTGTCTAAAATTTCACATAAGCTAACTAAAGTGTATCTGCATTATAAAACTAGCAACTCCTAATAAAATCTCCTCTGCCTTAGTAGCACTGATAAAAACATAACTGAGAAAAAAACAGGAACAGAACTACAGCAGAATAACACCCATGAGACACTTCACTCACATAAAAACCCTCTGCAAAGTTACTAAAGCTTTAGTCAATAAAAACAAGACTGCAGCTTACATATGTAAAAAATGGCAGTTGTTTCACATGTAGTGGTGATAACAGCTATGGAGTTTTGCTCTAGAGTAATCAGGTGAACCCACTGTATAATTTTCTTAATCCTGAATTCCTTATAGGAGACAATAAATTAACCTCACATTTTGCAGATGTAAAATTCAGAAAGTAAAACTTAAGTGGTCACCCAGAAGCCACTGCTATGAGTCTGTGTTTAATCATTGAATAGCATTCAGTGAACGTCTGCTCACTGAACACTAAACATTGAACCTTCCTTTAATCAAAAGGCCAAATCGTCATAAAGATTTACATCATACAGTGATAGTTGGTCAACATCAAAGAAGTGGAACATCGCATTTACTTCCTGGTAACTTAGGTATAAAGAAACCTGGCCTTTCACCAATGTAGTGTGATCTCGGAGTTGGTAAATATAATTAGCAGGAAGTGTGGGGGTATAGCCTCCACAAGAGGAGGATTACTGAACACCGGACACTCCTTATATGGGGGGGCTATGCCCTCCCACATCCCCGGCTAATTATATATACCAACTCCGAGATCACACTACAGTGGGGAAAGGGTAGATTTCCTTATACCTAAGTTACAGGTAAGTGCTCCGTTCCACTTCCTTAATGTTGGCCAACTATCATCAATCGATGCATAGTTTGACGATGAGTTGGCCTTTCAATTAAAAGGTAGGTTCAATGATTAGAGTTCGATGAATAGCCGTTCGATGAATGTGTGTTCAATGATTAAACATAGACCCCACTGCTATAATAAAACTAATTTCAGGGATGACAGTACTAAAATTAGCGCTTTGTCACATTCAATAGGCCTTTGGGTCAGCCATCACCGTGACAAAGCAGAATCTCCAGGTAGTTTCTTCACACTCAAAACCACATATCTGTGATGTTGTAACTGGTGAAAAGTCAAGCTGCAGACGAAGATAACCTGCCAGCTTTTTATGTCAGTGACTGAACAACGGGGATAAAGTTCGTAAAACACTCTGGGAGAGACAGCAGCACAGACAGGGGGTCTCAAACTCAAATAACTCAGGGGCTGCAGGAAGTTGATTGCACTCAGTTGAGAGCTGGCTACCAAAGAAAAAGGACTTATTCATACATCCTCATTTGAATGCAAATTATATAAATTAAAAGTTGACAAATTGTACTAGACATGTTTGGAGTATGGAAATGCACTCAGCAGTTTTTAGTACCATAATGTAGTAATGTCCAAACCCTTCAGTCACCTTTGCCCCATTATTGTGTAACAGACAACATTGCCTTTTATATTTCTGAACTGTCAACCCCCAGATAATGCATAAACGTACATCTACAGCAAAACATCACTGCGAGGTCAGCAGTTCCTCTTTATACATCCTGTCCTGATTATCAGTACAACAATCTTTTAGTTGCACAGTGAATGTAATACGGCAAAATTGTGTTTAAAGGGCAATATTTAATAACATGTTCTAACCAGTACACAGATACAGTGAGGCACAAATGTGCATGTATATAGAAACCTTCCAGGAAGCAGTACTTAACAAAAGGACATGAAACCTTA
>NC_056726.1:360483360-360530860 GCF_019279795.1 Protopterus annectens | reverse complement strand
TCTTGGCAGAGTTGCCTTATGTGCAGAATTTGTCTGCCCTCCCTGAAGAAGTCTTGTGTTATATGCAGACGAAAGCGTTAAAACCTGGACATTAAACTTGTTTCACCTAGGTTCATGTATGGTTGTTTCCAGCTTGGATTTTGTTTGGTTAACCAGTTTGTTTTGCAATGATTTCTTTTCTCATAGACATACTTTGTATTATTGTCATACAGGGTTCCTAGTAGATGACCAAAGATGCATTCTATTGAATGCGTCTTGGTCAAACTTAAAACAACAAAAAGGCAAAATAGAGAAGCGGCTTTTAAGCAAATTTTTTCCCTTACTTTGCCATTTATGGCAGTGTAGTGCGATCTTGGAGTTGGTATATTTAAGTAGGGTGGGTGTGGGAGGCAAAGCCCCCCACTTTATGTATTCTTTCAATTTTTTTAAATTTTTTTTTTGGAACAGGGATTCGTTGTTCTGAGCTTTCGAGATTGTAAGCTTTCACTTACATGGGGATGATTATTCATCATTCACGTTTTTAAGCGTTCGATGATATAATATAGACCCGTCATATAGCATTTGTGTTTTTTTACATTTGATTCTTAGTAGAGTTGCCCTATGTGCAGAATTTGCCCGCCCTCCCTGTATCCATGTGGGTTTTCACCATGGTCTTCTGTTTCCTCCTATCTCAAATTAAATGAAATGGAAGCAGACACATTGTTAATGCTTCAAACTGCCTTCAGGTCTGTTTGTGAATGGGTGTGTGCCTTGTGATGGACTGATGCCCCATACAGGTCTATTTCTTGCATTACACCTGATGCATGTGAGGACACATTCTACCTCTCCACAAACTTGGATTGGATAACACAGTATTGAGAACAAAAAAATGTACCTATAATATAAATTATAACACCTTAAACTATGTACCACTATACAATTATGTACTCAGTGCCATCCTTGTGTTTGACACCCTGGGGATGATCTGCATGTTTGCATACAATTGCTAATGTGTTAGTACTGGAATTTAAATAATGAGGTTGTAGTATCCCAGAGATTTTTCCTTTCTTCTACATACAATTATATCTGAGTTTGTCAACATAGGTTGCAGAGGTGTGCAGCTGAAGGGGTCTTGCACTCTTGTAAAGGTTGTGTTTTTAGATATTTTTTTAATCACAACTGTTGTTCATTTTTGAGTTTTTCCACTGTTTTGTAATCACACTTAATTTTTTGAAATCATTTATTCAAATTTTTCCATAATAACCACAATACAAAACAAGCTGTGCAACCCAAAACTCAATAAAGGAAACAAACAAAAGGAGCATTTGAGTTAGACCATTATAGGTCAGAACATTATAGCTCCAGAACTTGGACCAAAGCTCCAAAAGTGGTGGTGTTTCCATATTCATAAAGGATGTGCACACCTCCAGACTAGTAGCCCAACATAACGCATCTGAGATACTTCAGGTGCAACTAACATTGGGTAAGACAGCAATTCAGGTTGTAGCCTGCTATAGGTCCCCAACCATGTCCCAAGCAGAAGCCATGTTCCTATGCTCCCTGGAGAATATTAGGATCCAACCTAACACTCTCATACTGTGTGACTTCAACTACCCCTCCGTTAACTGGGAAAACTACTCATGTACCAATACACTTGCCCGTTTCCTGGAATTCATTAATTCCAGTGCCCTGGACCAGCTCGTTCTTACCCCCACTAGAGGTGGCAACATCCTTGACCTGGTTATTACTAACATGGGTGACTGTTGCTCTACACCAATAGTCAACTCCTCCCTGGTTAGATCCGACCACAAACTAATCACCTTGGAAATCCACATTTTATTTTTATTTTTTTATTTATTTTACATTTGTTGACCGGGATAGTCCGACTGGATCAAAGTCCATTTACAGCGGAGGCCCAGGGAGATAAGCTCCAAACATATACAAGTACCAATACAAATTAAGAAAATAATAAAAATCAAATAAAAATGCAGATAGAAAATGCATTCAGACTAAATAGTACAAATTTACATGTAGGTTATTTCCAAAACCATGTCCCAAGCAGAAGCCATGTTCCTAAGCTCCCTGGAGAAAATTAGGATCCAACCTAACACTCTCATACTGGGTGACTTCAACTAAGGGCACAGGAAAATAATTTTCTTGGGTGGTGAAAGCCAGGTACATTTTTTGGCTAGGCTTATATAGGACCTAGGGCCAATAGCCTAGTACCTACCTATGAACCTATGAACCTAAAAGTACATAGTTAAGCATTGAATAGACAAGTTTACAGGATATAAATTACCCTGGTTGTAGTCAGGAGAAATTAACAATAGCTATTAGATAAGTAAATTACATTCATGTTGATGGCTTAGCCAGGTATGTCACAGTGGCATAGCCAATTTAATGCCAGATGTTGTTTAATTGTGGCCTTAAATTGTCATAGGGAGGAGAGCATGGTCATGCCAGCTGGAAGTATGTTCCAGATTCTACCTACCGAGTTTGCAAATAGGGCCATGCCAGCTGCATTGTTAATTTTAATTGTCTGGATTTGTAGCTTATTAGAGGAACGGAGCAGTCGTGTGTTGTTATGGGGGAGGATAGTATTTCTAAGGGCTGGAGTATTATCTGGGTTGTAGAGGATTTTGTTAGCCATTATCAGCAGATTATACTGGATTAGATTAGGAAATTCCAACCATCCAAGCTGTTTGAGGTTGATGCAGTGATGGGTTCTGAAAGACAGGCCTGTTGCAAACCTGGCAATGTGATTATAACAGGTTGTTAGTCTATTAAGTTCAGATTTTTTTATATTGGCGAGAAGGGGGAGGCATATAGGAGTGTTGAAAGTAGGTGGGAGCGAGCAATGGCTATTTTAGCTGGAGGGGTGAGGAAGGTTTTAATTCTATAGAGTGACCCAAGTTTTTTATTGATGTTCTTGATTGTTTGAGTTACATGGTGGTCAAATTTTAAGTTATTGTCTATGATGGCACCCAGTAATTTTGTATTGGGGTTGGGGGAGATGACTGTCCCGTCTTTTGCATTTATGGTGAAGGAGAAGGGTACATACCTTTGGGTTGGTGGGAATATGAGCATTTTAGTTTTTTCGGAATTAAGTAGTAGATGACGCTTAGACAGCCAGTTTTCTATGGTAGTGAATGTAGCCTGAGTATCAGTCTTTAAGTCAATGGGAGATAGAGCTAAGCAGATTAGAGTGGAGTTGTCAGCATATTGGATACAGCTGATGTTTGGTATGATAGTAGGCAGGTCATTAATAAAGATGGAAAACAGTAGTGGTCCTAATATGGAGCCTTGTGGTACTCCAAGAGTGTTTGGTAATATATTAGAGAGCTTATTGTGCCAGGGGACAGCCTGTTGTCTGTCATTAAGATAGGATGTAAACCATAGGAGGGCTTTAGGATCTAGGCAGAGGGTTTGCAGGGTAGGAGTCATAAATTGGTGATCAACCATATCAAATGCCTTGGAAAGATCCAAGAAGAGGACAGAGGAAGTGCGATTATAGTTGCGGTTATTGTTTATGGTGTTAGTGAAAGACAATAGGGCTGTGGTAGTATTATGATGTGGGCGAAAGCCATGCTGGGTATCAGCCATAAAGTGATTCTGGATTAGGTATTGCATGAATTGTTTATGTATACATTTCTCCATAATCTTTGCAAGTGGAGAGAGTATGGCTATGGGCTTATAATTTGAGTATTCAGTAGAGGAACCTCCTTTATGTAAGGGAATAACATAGAACGTTTTCCAGACGATAGGAATTTTGGCTTCTGATATGGTGTGATTGATTAGAATTGAGATTGGATAGGCAATGGCATCGGCTGACATTTGCAGGTATTCAGCTGGGAGTTTGTCAGCAGAGAGTGTGGTGGGTTTTAGTTTTTTGTTCAGACTGCGGATAAAAGAAGTTGACACGGGCTTAAAGCTGAACAAGCTTTGGCTATTAGAGGTAGTGGTATTAGAGTCAGGGGAACTAGGAGGTAGTAGGGTGGCATGAACTTGAATAGTTTCAGTAAAGAAATGGTTGAAACTATCTGCGACCTCTTCTGGGGGTTTATTAGTGGTGGCAGCAGGGCTAGGTGTAGATGTTTTACCAGGATGAAGAAACTTGTTGAGCCCAGCCCAGAACTTTTGAGGATTGTTCTTATTAGCCATCTGTAACCTACAATAGTATTGTTTTTTTATCTTGTAAGACATGTCTTTTAGTTTCATTCCTAGCACGCCTGTATTTATTATGATCATGGGGATCTTTGGTAAGGCACCATGTAGCCCAGAGTTTATTTCTGCAGGTTATTTTTAGTCTTGACTCTTTAGAAAGCCAAGGTACGTTTTTACCTTTTGTTCACTTTAGGCGGGCAGGAGCATGTGAGTCTAGAATTTCATGAAATTTATTGTTAAAATAGGTGACCGCCTCCTCTAAAGGGAGATGCTTTAGTTTAGACCAGGTGCAAGAGTTAAGTTCCAGTTGAAATTTGTCAGGGTCAAGGTCTCTTTTGCTTCTAACTTTCCTGAGCAGGGGTTGTTGTGGGATAATGGCTTTTTGTTTAACTATGTAAGTGAGAAGGTGATCACTTAGATCATTGGGGAGGGTACCTGCAGTGTACATTTGGGGGTTACAATTTACAAGTATCCAATCAAATATACTTTCTTTTTGGGTGTGTTTGCCTAATCTGGTAGGGGTGGCTATGGTTTGAGTAAATTCATGGAGGTTGATGTGGGTCGAGGGGGATTTTGAGGAACACGAACCCCAGTCAATATTAAAGTCTCCCAGGACTAGGTTTTCTTGGGGGTAGTGAGAGGATAGCCAGTGAAGAGTGTCTTCAAGTGTGGCTACATTGTTACCTGGGGGAATGTACATGCAAATGATGTTAATGCTTTTATTTTTGTTGAGTTGAAATTTGGTAGCTAGTATTTCAGAGTTATTGATCTGAGGTGGTTGAATTACTTCTGTGGTCACATTCAGCTCAGATTTATAGAAAACAGCTACCCCCCCCCTTTTCCTAGAAGCCCGATCCAGCTTGTGTAGATGGTACCCAGGCGGTATAATTTCATTGTCAGTAGTGGAAGGTTTTAGCCAAGTCTCAGATAGACATAGTATCTCAGGAGAATAGACAGCTAGGAGGGCATGCAGTTCATGTACTTTTTTGTTAATACTCCTAATATCAAGATGACATACCAAGAGGGAGTTAGTTGGTCTACTGATTATGTTCTTGTGGTTTAAGTCACAGTTAGAAGGTGAGTAGGGGGTAGTTGGGCCTGAGTTAGGGTGTATGTCTCCACTGAGTATAAGGCTGAGTCTGTATTCTGCAATGAGCCTCTTGAGTTTGTTTAAAAGTTTGTCGTATAATTTGGATTTTGTACTGATGTGCTGGGGGTTGTTACGCTGTAAGAGTGAGAATGATGATGAATTGTGTCCCTGGTTTAATGTATAACCGAAGATGGGTAGTTTTTCAGCTAGGGTTGTAGTGTGTCTTACAGGGAACTGATACCCGGTGAGTTGTTGCCCCCCCCCCCCCCCCGCAAAGGTAACCACCATGAAAAACTTCTCCAAAGCTAACTTTGGGCTCCTAAAAACAGAGGTGGCTAACTTCACTGCACCCATGCAAATGGAGATCAGTTGTATGACCATTGAATCATACACCAATGCACTGTACAAACACATACACAAATGCATGGATCTCGCCATACCCAATAGAACCTAGATGCTCTCCTCCAAAAAAGGAGGCCAATCTGGTAGTCCCCTGCCATAAACAAACTCTACAACAGAAGAAGGAAACTGATGCAGAATAAGGTGAAGTCCCAAGACTGGAAAAACTCCCTTATCAGCCTCAACAAAAAGTTGAGATCCGTCATCAAATCCTCTAAAGCTAGCTATGAAAAGATAATTGCAGCAGATAGTAAAGACAATCACAAGGCCTTCTGTAGTTATGTAAAGAATCTTCATAGCAATACCCAGATTTGCTCTGAGCTACTGCACAATGGTACCTCCTAAACTGAGCCAACAGATATTGCCAGTGTACTGGCCAACAGATTCAGTGCCAACTTTACCCCTCTCCCCCCAAGGCACCAGTCACAATACCAGTAGATTGCCAGGCACCCAGTATTACTGCTGCACAGGTCAAAACAGCACTGTCCAAGGCCAAGAATACAGCTTATATGGGACCTGTCAATATCCCTGGCTGTGTTCTACATGAACTACAGAGTGAACTGGCACCTCACCTGTGTGCCCTGTTCAATCACAGCCTCACCTCAGGCTTTGTCCCTACTGAATAGCACACTGCTACAGTCATCCCTTTCCACAAAGGAGGAGTGACTACAGACCCTGGGAACTATAGCCCCATTAGCTTGATGAGTCTGATATGCAAATCTATGGAACACATCATCATGGACCTAATAAATAAGGATATAGGGAATCTCCAAACACGGGATCCCACACAGTTTGGATTTGTGAAGGGTAGAGCATGCCTGCTCAACTTGGTCAACTTCTTTGAGTCAGTCATCAGAGCTGTGGATGAAGTCAAGGTAGTTCATACAGCCTGCCTTGATCTGACCAAGGTCTTTGATACCATTCCCCACTCAGGAATCATAGAAAAACTCACTAAGCTAGGCATCAACCCCTATATCATTAGGTGGGTTGCAAACTGGCTTACAGATAGAACCCACAGTGTGAAAGTAGCTGACTCCAAGTCAGACTCCCGACCAATCTTGAGTGGAGTCCCACAGAGTTCGGTCCTAGGTCTTCTCCTGTTTGGTATCTACTTTTCTGAAGTCCAGGCCAACCCAAAGGGACTCTGGTGACAAAGTTCACAGAAGATTACAAGTTGGGAGCTATTATTAACTCCCATAGTGATGTTGACATCCTATAGAAAGGCCTCACTGAGACCAGCGACTGGTGTCAGAACCATGGCCTTAAGCTCAATGTGAAAAATTGTGTCATTTTCCCCTTTGGGAAAAACCCAGTTCCTATGAATTACCACATCGATGGTAGTCCACTGAACATGGAAGGCATTATAAGAGATCTGGAAACACAGGTTGACAGCAACCTCTCTTTTGACCACCACATTGCCACTGTGGTCAGAAAGTCCTTCTATGTGGCACATCTCAATTACTAAGGGTTTTGCATCCAGGAAGAAAGAGGTTATTGTCTCCCTCTACTATTCCCTCATTAGGCCAGTCATTGAGTACAATGCCCCATTTGGCATGTACCTCATTAAACACCTGCAACAACTGGAGAGGCCACAAAAGTACCTCACAAAGAGGATCCTAGTCCTTAAACACTTGTCCTATACAGATAAAACAACTCAAACTATTCTCTGTCTCATACCGCCTACTTAGAGGTGATCTCTGCTTGACTTACAAAGCCATGTCTGACCCTGCTTTGTTAGAAATGCTACATCTAAAGAAATCCCAATCCCTCCGCACCACACACTCCAGAGACCTCAACCTCATTACCACAATCAACAGAACATGCTGTAGGGACAGGTTCATAACCCAGAGACTGCCCATGCTATGGAATAGACTTCCCATACATGTCAAGCAGAGCACCTCACTGGCCCTCTTCAACAGAAATCTTGATGAGTAGATGGGAAATAGAAAATTCACCCCAGTGATCAATCCAGTGGCTTTACTCGACAGAGGCACTGGGAACTAAGGTCAGGTAAGTGGTAATCCTATGGGCTAGGCTGGCCCTAGGGCCATTAGCCTAATACACACCTATGAACCTATGAACCTATAGCCATGTTAACACATTTGCAATATTCAAGTCATCTTTCTCTACCTCATATAATGTTGAAGAGAGTAACTGGGGTATTACAATTGATTGTTGATCACCAAAACAGGATGAACTCAACAGAATACAACTCTGGTATAAGATGTTTCAATAGGAACTAATGAGGAAGCATTGCCAGGCCTAAAAACACATCAAAATACTTAACCTGGACATCTTGGGTATTTAATGCTCAGGCCAACAAACCATGTTAAAATTGCATCATAATTGTTGGAGTATGTTTGAAATCAGTAAACCTATGTGAGAATTTCCAGGAAGAAAGTAATACTTTCATAAAGGAATACTGTTTCTTTCCGAGATATCTTCTCTTTCACTCCAGTATTTAACAATGCCAAATTTTACCCAGGTAGACATGAGATATATTAAAATTATATTATCTATGTGAGTAGTAGGTATAGGACTACCAAAAGAAAAATTATGTCAGTTGCAACTAGCATTCATTATTATATCAAGTTTTTTTCAGACAGAAATGCCCAGATTGGCAGAATAAATTTACAAGACCAGAATTCATAAATGACATCAGCAGTGGATTGCTCCAATCAAAGTTGCAACTAGGTAAATCAATCTTGCCCTTAACAACAAGCTTGGTGGGTGTTAGGTAGGCATTAAATGGCAGCATACATTGCAGAGGAATACATTTGGAAAATGATAACATTTTATATGCCTTAGTCCATATTTCCTCCAAGCAGGATAATGTTTGACAATTGTATTAGCAGTAACCAATAATTGGAAGAAGGTGTCCTTAAGAAATTATGAGAGTTGAACACTAATTTATACAAAAAGGAGAGATGGTGATGCTTTTTAGGTTACACAATCAAGATGAGATTAATATAACTTTATTGATATTTATATCAAGAATGGGAAGAATTTCACAAGTACAATTTTAATTAGATTTAATTGTGGAATGGCATTGTTTCTAAGATTGTAAAGGTGAATCAGATCCACAGATAAAATACATTTGTTGCCCATAAAGAAGTTGTATAAGACTTTATCTTTTAGATTAAGAAAATAAAAAGGCTTTAATCTTTCATTGTTTATAGTAATACCTTTATTGCTTTCAAAGGGCTGGAACAACATAAATTCCTTGAGGAGTGAAAGTTGTTCATGAAATTTTGTTCCTCAAGTATTGGGAAGGAAGTTGCATAGGTACAGATGAGGTTCTCACAAGGAAAAGAGATATATCCCATTTAAGGAAATAATTACATCATTGTAAGAAAAGCCAAGATCCAGAATAATCTGTCTAATTGATGAGATTCAGAAAGCAGTAGTACTGAGAAAAAGTAAAGTGTGCTTAAATCGAGACCAATTTTACTTACCTTGAAAATATATAGTATGGATGGATATTAGGGATTTTGAACTTACCTTTCACCTTTTGATCTAATAGATTATTTAGACTATCCTGTTGCTTTTTTATTGTCAAAATGAAGATTTAATTATGGAGCAATATCTAAATGCAAAAAATAGTATCATTAGACAAATAGAATATTCTATGAAAAATATTCATTTTAACAATGGGTTCTTTCATAAGTAAATTACACCTGAATTTGTTCCATTTATCTACATCTTTCATAATTTTATTGATATCAAAATTAAGATAAGCCCAAAATGAGTTTTCAAATATCTGACTTATATTTCATGGTGGCTTATTTGAGTTCAAGTAAATTATTATTATTGTTTTTACCATATGTTGAGTATTTCATTGGTGTTATTCAAGGAGAAACAATTAATATGTCAATATTTCATTTGTAGTTTTAATGTTTATTGTATGTGTCTATAATTTCTAATAGTGTAGAAATAGATGTACAGGTCATCTGAAAGTACAACATAATAAAAAATATTTTTTAAAACTAAAAAATAATTTTTTATCATTTTTCTAAATGTCTGCCTTACTAGAGGTACTCCATATCCATAGGTCTAACTCCTCATACATTACTCGTTCAACAGGCCTAAATGTAATATGCAACATCAACAAAACCTGCTGGAGAGATAGGTTTATCTCCCAGTGGTTGCCCTGTCTCTGGAATAGACTTCCCATACATGTCAAACAAAGTACCCCACTGGCCCTCTTCAAACGCAATCTCGATGATTGGATGGGAAACCATAAATTTGTCCAAGGTGTTCCACCTTTGTCCCTCATTGACAGGGGTGACAGGTGCTGACTGAGGTTTCATTTTGGGGATAAACTCTTGGCTAAGCTTGTAAGGGTCCCAGGGCCATTAGCCTAGTAACCTCATGTGATCCTATGATCCTATGAATACTGGCAGCAAATGAAATTATATTTTTATAGAAAATGAAGAATTGCATCTCTTTTTAAAAGAGCATTTAGAAGAATTCTTAAAAAGAATGCTTCAAGAGGTAGATAAGAGGGGACTCCTTTTCTGGTATCATTAGAGATATTTATAAGATATGAGGTTTTGCCATTGATTACTATGCATGTGGAAGCTAAGTCATATAAAACTTTCACAACTTAAATGTAATTCTTTGAGAATGGGATATTTTTTAGACTTTAACTATGAATGCATGGGTAGGAAAAGAGTTCTCCGTCCATATCTAATGCAAATGCTCTTTGTTTGATTCTCTACGTTGATATTGTATTACATAATTAATTATTGCAAAAAAATAATATACAAACATGATAGCTGTCCTGCATTAAAATCTATTCTGTATACCCACATTCTCACCAGAAACCTCTGTTCTACCAATAGACAACTCATAGATATACATACTCCCAATAAAAGAGCTGGCCAGTGTCTTTATTCTTATGCCAGAGCCAAGCTTTGGAAAACCTTACCAAACAATATCACCAGTATAGAAAATACTAAAAAAGTTCAAGCTCACACTAAAACAACTACCTTGTCAATGCATGGATCTGTTTTTGCCCTACAATCAACATCTAATACCCACCTCCCTATGTTTCTTATGTCCCTCTCCTCTCATCTTCCTCCCCACCCTTTCAACCTCCTTATAACTTTATTTTTTATCCTTTCATCCCCTCATATCTTTCCCTCTCCTTCTGCATCCTCTTCCCACTATTTTCTCAAATTTCATAATATAACACATCTCTCAATCTCCCTAATAACATTTCCTTACATTTAAACTTTCACTTTTATTTCCTCCCTCTTTATTCCTTTCTCTTGCACTAATTTGCCTAAATCAGTCACCTTTCCTCTCCAGAGTCATCATTTTTTTTTCTTTTAGAAAATGACTATTATTTATATCTTGTGAAATATATTTTGTGTTATGTTAATATCTGTCTATAGAAAAATGTAAATTAGTAGGTACATTTCTTCACCTCCTATTCTACCCCATGCATCTATTCAATGCTGTCATAATTTCATAACATGTGTTTTAGTGTTATTGTCAAATGGCATGTGGTTTACTGTTATTGTCAATATTTAAAT
Organism: Protopterus annectens; assembly: GCF_019279795.1. NCBI lineage: Eukaryota > Metazoa > Chordata > Ceratodontiformes > Protopteridae > Protopterus > Protopterus annectens. Next base: position 360,519,688 of record NC_056726.1, on the reverse strand, counting down.
CACTATGGAGCTTTTTTCCTCAGGATTTTGCTGAAAATTGGTCTCTGACTCAGTCAGACTTTCCCAGTTACCAAATGTCAGTAAATAAATAAATAAAACATTATATTATTATTGCATTTAGTCTGGTGTGACTCCTGAATCCAGACTGAAATTCAGAAATTACATAGTTAGTAACTAAAGAAAGTCTTTTAGCAAGTTATCATTGAAAAGATTTTACAGCAAGATTAATTGAGGAGATGGGTGATTTATTTTTATCAATAAGGGGTTTCAATATGATTAAAAACTAAATAAAAATAGTTTTAGATTGATTTATGTATTTATAGCTTATTTACTTATGCTTAATAAAACTGTATAACCTTATCAAAGTCTATGAGATTTGCTCCTTAAATTTTAAAAAATGTTATCCTGTCTGTCTGTGCCTGGTACCTTGGTGGTTTTGAGTTCTTCCACAATATATTTCAGTGAAAAGACTGAACCCAATAGCTGGGGATAACATTCCTAATTTAAATTTGTAGAGAAACTGATTAAATACTGAGCAAAATCAGCCAAAGTGATGTGCAAAATAATTAATGCAGATGTCTCATCGTATGCATGACACAATGAATTTAATATAACATCAGGCAGTGTATGTAAAGAAATGTAAAGAAGTATTATCCATAACCAAAAAAATATTGTTTGAGTCATGATCTAACTTTAATAAACTTGCTAAAAGTTTTGGTAAAATTGAGGCCTATTTTATATATTTTCTTGAACTGTGGCATAATGATTAAAGTGCTTACCTTACAGACTCTAGGTGCAGGGTTTGATTCTCACATGGGGTAACTGGCTATTCTTAAAAATGGCTTTCAAGAGCAGTTAGCCTAGTATTACGCTGTGAACCTAATAATGGTAGATTAAATACATGTAATAATTTAATATTTCATTTTGTGTTAGCCATTAGTGATTTTCTAGATTATAACTGAAGTTTTTTGTCTAATTTCTGAATTTGTTCAAGAGTATTTATTTGTGCTGTTCTTTACCTTTTAATGTAGGAATCTTTACTGCTCAGTAATCCCTGTAAAGTATATTCAGAAACAGCCCATGTAATATCATACAAAACTGTATTAGCCTGCTGTAGTGTGAAGAAAGATTGAATCAGTTTTACTATTTGTTTTTTTTTATCATTGCATTTTGTAAGACATCTTGGTATAATCTCCTCTCAGTCCATGTCTGAGGATTGAGCTGCTGATCTTTAGATATATCGATGAGTGATCAGAAAAAGTCCTTTTGTGCAAGTTAGTATCTCAGAAATATTTTCAACAGTATGAAATAGAGACTTCTAAACCAGGTTTTGTGAGACAGCAAAAAAGTATAAGCTTTTCCTTGAGGGTAAAGGGAATAATACGGGTCAGTAAAAGTCATACGACTGTATGACTGTATTTAGTCTTTTAACCAAACCAGCTCTTTCTAAATCTTCAAAAACTGAGCTAAGACTTAAATAACAGTTATTCCCATTATAATTCTATGATTATTAAGACTAGATGCAATCTGAGGTAGCTGTAGAAAGTAGTTTACTTTATTTCAGCAAGGTACATAAACTGAAACAGTAGCCAGGGACTGTGGAAGAAATACACAGATATATTCCTGCAGGATAAATTTTTCTTGGGAATCATTTTGAACCTAAATAGCACATAGGGAAAGACACACTTTAACCAGAAGTGATATCCTAAAGCTGTCTGTTAAGTTACCATAGGCAAAAATATGAGGAGCCCAAATGTTTTTATAGTTGTCAAACTGGGATGCACACATGTTTTTCTTGAATAATACAAATATTTGTGTTCATGTCATAAAAATGTACCAGAATAGATTTTATGGGCCACCCTGATGCCAATGCAGGTTCCAGGATGAGATTTTTAGCTCAATCACTATCTATTAAGTACAGACAGGTTTATTGGCAGTATGCCTATCTTAACACCCCATGTAAGTATTTTTATAATAAATAACCTGGCATGTAAGTTCCTGTATCAGAGGTAAGGATTGTTAAAGATGAACAAATAACACAAGGTGGAATTCCAATTTCAAATGAATAGGCATTATCCCACCTCCTGGGTCCAATCTTAAACTCTCCTAAACTGGCTAACCGATTCAATAAAAACTCACAATTGAAACTAAACCTAAAATAGATGACCAACATGAGGGGGCATAATTTCATATTCCTGGGAGACACCACTAATCACCTTCTGTCTGTCTGAGGAGGCGTCACCCACTCAGATGATGTGTGTTCTATCCTTAAGTCAGTTACTTATCCATCTTACCCTCTAAGGATTTATGCTTAAGGTCATCAACTTATATAAATAATTCCATCATGTGGTATGGTGGCTAACTTGAGTTAAATAGCAGGGATAGCGTAACCATTGTCAGTGACCTTCTCAAAGAAGTTGACAGGATTTGGCAGTCAGGACACTCTCTTTGCAAAGACAAATTGCAGCAATTTAATCACATTTTTGAAGTCATGATTTGTGAGGTTGGTGATGATGTACTCCATGGCTTTTCAGATAAGACTCATAAAGCTAATAGGTCTATAGTTCCCAAAGTGTGTGTTGTGTCTGCTGTTATGGAGAACTACTACAGCAGTGCACCAAAATTTGGAAACATAACCTGTAACAAGATGGGTCCTCTTCAGATTGTCGAATTGCTGGAACGTCGAATTGCGGATCACCGAGACAAAAGCACTGTTTTTTTAGAACATCGTACAATTTGCATGGAGATCTCGGTAGGGAAAAATTCCCATTCACTTCAATGTAAGTGCGCTCTTGGAGTTGGTATATATAAGTAGCGGGGGGCATGGGGGTGCAGGGTGGCGTACCCCCCCCCCGCTGCAGCAAAAAAAAAAAATATATATATATATATTTTTTTTTTGTTTGTTTTTATTTAGATTTCGATGTTCCGAGGTTTTATGGGTATGGTCTCAGTCATATGCGGTTCGATGTTCCTGCAGTTCAACAATCTGAAGAAGCCCTAACAAGGCTTAGGTTAAATAGTTTGGAGAGGGAGATAAGCAAGTGTAAGTTTAACTCTATTTATTAGACAACCCGATATGTTGTCTGGGCCTATGAAGGAAGGATTTTTTGTCTTTGAGCTCAGTTTAAGAACATGCACCTGAGTAGTACTATGTGAGGCGAGTGATTTGGGGATGGTTTGAGATGGGATGGTAGTTTCAAGGAAGAAATCTCCTATGAGTTTGTAAAGTCAGTATGTTTGCATTCTCTTTTGGATTTGAATGGAAGGCTTCGTCAAGGAAAAGTTTGGAGCAGTATTAAATTGTCCTTTGTCTCATTTGCTAGACTAAATTCAAGCAGTGCTTTGTTGGTCTTTTTAATTGCTTGTGGTTTCTTAATGAGGTTGTCAGTACAATTCTGATGTTGTGGAACTTTTGCCCTATAAGGCAGTTGAAGTTTTTTTCTTCTGTTATACAGTTTGGTTCTATTGACAGACCACAGATACGGTCTACTTTTTTTAATTTACCACCACATTTGGCTTTGGAAGGAACTGCCAGGTCAATGTATTTATCTAATAAAAGTCATAAATGTAGCAGGCTGCATAACCAGGATCAACTATGGATCTGGCAAGGGTAAAATAAGAGACTCCATCATACTATTGTATGAGGTTTGCCTTTTTGAAGTCTCTAATGAGCGAAAGTATTGGTTACTAAGGAAGTGGAAGTTCTGAGTTTTAAGATAACTGAATTACAGTCAGGCTTTACTAATACAAGTTTGAGGGAAACAGACTGGGGCCAAGTTTGTGAGCACCAAGTCAAGAATGTTGACACCCTTGTTGGGTTTGAGGACATTCTAATCCAGGACATTTTTGTTTACCCAGTCCAAGAATCACTGGGCATTCCTAATGTTGAAGAATAATTGCTCCAGTCAATGGAAGGATAGTTGAAGTCACCAAAGATTAAAGAGCCAAAGGATTAAAGAGACCCTGCTTGCAGGGATGTCCTCTAAGAATTCCAGGAATTTATCATGGTAATCTGGAGCCTTTGAAGGTGATCAATAGCATGCAGTGAGTTGGACAGTTGATTTCCCTAAGGTGAGCTGAAATTCAATAAGCTTACTGGGAAGGGGCATCTCTGAGTAACCATTTTGAAGGGATGTTATCAGTGGGTCTGAAGGCACAGTAGACACAAAACCCAGACACAGAAGTGATGTTCTCTAATAATATACACCATCCATCCATCCTGGTTAAGGGTAGATACTATGTGATAAATGAATACACTCAAGCCAAACACAAGAAGCATGCAACATGAATAAGGAAGTACTTTAATTATCTGGATTGCCACCTGTTAAGGCTGCATTTATAGCCTGAGCTATAAAAATAACTTTTGTCACCAATCTTTGATTCAAGATGTAATAAGTATATCAGCTGAAATGGTACCAGATTATCAAAGGCTTCTACATGTTAGGTCCACTCAGAAAACAAAAATCATAAGTATTAGTACTACCCCATCAGGGACAGTACTCTGAAAAAAATATCAATAAGAATTTTTATTTATCAGTATTCATGTCAACGAATTACACTGTTATTTCATTCATGCCGTATCACATGGTTACAAACAAGACAAACAGGATACTTGGACTTTTCATTATACAATTCTCCAAAAATGCAATGGAGTAACTAAAAAAGTAATACAACTGCACTGCCATCAGTAAGCATCAAGCCGATGGTGGAGCTAACTGCATATGTGTCACACCACTGAATTGTACTTTATATAACTTATGGATATACACTACTGAATTGTACTTTATATAGCTTAGGGCTGTACATGTCACACTACTGAATTGTACTTTATATAGCTTAGGGCTGTACATGTCACACTACTGAATTGTACTTTATATAACTTATGGCTCTTTTACAAAAGTTTAGGTTTTCACCCCATCACACTTTGTCTTGGTAGGCAGCTGAGTACAAATACAATGAAATGAGAAAAAAAAATATGCCAACTTTTTATATTCAGTTATGGACATTATCCCAGAACACAGTATAAACATTGAAAGGGGCATTTATTTATTGTTGAGCAAACTGCTCATTACACATTTGTGAGGCTTGGGAGGTATTATAAATTTTGTAATATGTCCTTCTCCATAAAAACTTTAGAATGGACAGAGGTACCATTTTCACTTTGATTCCATGCTGTATCAGCAGCTTAACTTTGTGCACCATATTAGTTCTTTCAACCCTAACTTCTTTTGGCACATCATTTCAAATGTTTAAGATATAATCATGTCAGGAGAGCAATTGTTATTTATTTGTTGTTATCAAGACCTGAAACTATCCACAGTGTTAAGTAAGTTTGCATATAGTAGCCTTAGGGGTTAATCTTTTATAGGGGATGGAGAGCTAGCTCTATGTAATCTGTCCTTAACATAAGAGCAAGGAGTCCTGGAAGGACAAGCAACAAGTTTAAAGATTTCTTGCAGCCCCTCTTTTAATTTATCATTTGGGTAGTCTACCCCCAGTTCCCAAATAATATGATCGTCTATCCCGAATCTTTGTTTTAAGAAAATAACTACTTACTAGGTGGCTAAGCTTAGCACTCTTTTGAGACTTTCTTCCAGGTTATAGGCTTGTTTGTCATATTCATTTATTTGTTGCTCCAAGTTTGCAATGAGCATGTCATTTTTGCAATACATATTTACAAGCTGCAAACAGAAGTATACAGTGGCACCAGTCCCCTAGTCCCTTCTTTATGGTTGCTGCTATCAATCCTGCAAGCTCTCACAAGGTAGCATGTTTGTGTATGTGTGTGTGGGGGTGGAGGGGTAGGGAGTTTGGTGTATTGATATTACTAACCTGTAGTAGGCTAAAGGTCTGGAGATCTAAGCCGTAAGAAAAATCCCTTTGTTTACTAATAAATTCCCTTCATCTTCCATATGCACACTTATTTGAGAGTCCTCATTCAGATGATCTATTGAAATGTTCTTCTTATTTTTTGTCAGGGCAGTGAAGAGATTCCAGCTGCTTGTTCTTCCACACCTCCATGATCATGGCAGCTCTCTTATTATTGGCCATCAGTCACATATATCCTAAGATGGTTGCCACAAGTGAAATGTCATCATACCAGAGTTATGCCTTCATACCAGTATGAAGAACACAAACGGCAAGCAAATTTGTAGTTCCATACAAACAAAAATTGAAAAATACTGCATTGTTTTAGTGGATACCAGCCTCAGTTTTCTTGTAGCTATTTGTGCAAATTAACTAAATTATTTTTTTTTTATCAAGTGAGACTGCTTAACACACTACTTTTAGAGTTATAGTTCCAAACAGACAGAAAGTTAAGGAATGCTGTTTCAGTGTAATGGTTATGACTCCACAATTTCAACTTTGCATAGCTCACTAAACACACTAGTTACATTCTTTAAATTTTAGAAAGTGAGATATTCTGGCTTGCTGAAGTGCAATTCCTACTTCATCTTGAAAAAGTCCACAGTCAGATGCCACTGACTTGGTTTAATACTTCAAAGGAGAATAGGATTCAGTTGGGCAGAGTGGTGCAACGCACAGCCACAACCACTCACAGTGATGCCATCATGCTCACTCATTCCAACCATTCACAATGATGTCATCATGCTCATTCATTCCAACCACTCACAAAGATGTCATCATGCTCATTCATTCCAGCAACTCACAATGATGCCATCATGCTCACTCATTTCAACCACTCACAATGATACCATCATGCTCACTCATTCCAGTCACTCACAATGATGTCATCATGCTCACTTATTCCTATAGCTGTAAATGCACTTGTGAGAATCAGTCATAAAACAGTGGCACTTTGATTAGTAACTGAAGTAACCACTTATTATAACATGTTTAATAACAATGAACAAACAGTGCTTTTGTCCTTCAGTTCTTTAATATGGCATCCTTTAAAGAGTGTGTAGTAAACATGGACTCCAAAGAGGGACAAATGGCCCTGGACAACTATCACTGAAAATGAATTTACGACATGACTGTAGGCAAGAATCATGGAAAATGAATTTGGGTGAGGGATGACTATGAACAGATAGCACTGAATATCAGTTCAGAAGATAGTAGGTGGTGACCCTTGACAGTAAGCACTAAACATGAGGTTGGAAGATGGTGTGAGTGCAGGGAGGAAGCAGCTCTGTTGTGAGATACGGATACGTTTTCAAAAAGGTCATTTTGCAAATCTGGTATAAAAACATTGAAGTTAAGTAAATTTATGAGGTGGGTCTTCAACAAATAAACTTCAGGTTCATAATGTTGGCAGTTAGTAACATTTTGGACAAAACTTTCAGAATATTCATGTTTCATCATTGTCTCTGAAATGTCATTCAAAGACAGTTTCACAGATGTTAGTGTTGGGAGGGTGGTCTAATAGTTAAGGTGTTTGCCTTACATACACAAGGTATAGGGTTTGAGTCTCACTAGGGATAATTGGCTAGGCTTAAAATGGCTCGCAAGGGCAGTTAGCGTAGTGCTATTCTATGAATCGTTCAAATTGGATTACTGCTAATTTTGGCCAGGCTTAAAATGTCTCGCAAGGTCAGTTAGCCTAGTACTAACCTGTGAACCTACGAACCTATGATATTCTCTTTCTGAAATCAGTCACCTTTTGTGAAAGAAGTATACAAGTAAAGTAAAGCTGCTCATGATATGAGGTCCCAAATGGGGCATTTTGTAACTCTAGTCTAAAAATGCTACATTTCAGTAATTATATGAAGAAATGTTCACCAAATGAAATGCATACTCATAGTTTTGGCTACAGAAGTATTTTGAGACATTCTTTCAGAAAGTACAACTTGGAGGCCTACATCATAAAGTCCAGGAGATTCAGCAAGTGACATTTTCTAAATGTGAACTTTATGAACCAGGACAAAAAAGCACTAAAAAAGTGCCAATGAATAAGTCCAACTTTTCATTGGCACTTTTTTAGTGCTTTTTTGTCCTGGTTCATGGAGGAGTAGGAGTTGGCGTTCTTTTGTTACATCAGTCTGTTTTTGTTTTAACTTGTTTCACCTAAATGTGAACTTTAGTAATGTTATGAGGAAATGGTGAGAGTAAAAGGACAGTCCAGCTGATTGTCAGTCAAGGTCAAGGTCTTGTACCTGTCATTTTGCAAATCTGGCATAAACATGTTGAAGTCTACTAAAGTTATGAGGACATGTTTATCAAATTAAATTCAGACACAGTGGTATTTAGTAATATTTGAGCCAAAATGTTATAATAGTCACCTTATGAGTCTAAACTATAAAGTGTGAAGTGTCAGTTTGCAGTTCCTTCTTAAAAGATGATTGCACAATCATTGTGCATGACAATGCTTCCAAGCCAGAATCACCTTCTGGGTTTAAAAATGTGCAAAGACAATGAAGATGTTCATAAAATGAAGTCCCATGACTGATGGTTTATTTATTTTTGTATGTATATATGTATGTCTTGTTTTTGTTTACCACGAAAGTCAGACTGGGTTACAATACCCTTTTACAGATGGGGCCCGGGGAGAAAAGATCCATCTAGGAGGTTATACAGTAGAGTACAAAATCCAATAATTGAACATACATGACAAGTCTAATTGTTTGACATAAATAAGTAAGAAACTGCTATTACTATCAAAGTAGGTTAGCAGAAATAAGTATTGTGGCAATATAAGAGGTGTACAGTCTTAAAATTACAATACATATGGGATGCTGAAACATTTGTGTCAGGGAAAACATGATAAAAGAGTGGGAGCAAAGCTAAGAAATGAAAAGTGGATAAGAATGGGGTGCAGCAGCAAGTAAAATAAATAAAAAGGAAAAGAGTGGGGACAGAAGGAAGAAAAGGGGAAAAGGAAGATGCAAGGGAAGCATGGAGGAAACGTGAACTGAAGTTCTTTCGTGGGTTGCAAATTTGGTGTTGAAATATTGAAATGTGGTTAACTGTGTGGAAATATTTGTCAGATTAGCTTGGTACTTAGTAACATTCTGAGACATAATGTTTTGAATATTTACCTTATGTATGTATGTCATGAAGTCTGAAATATTATTTTGCAATTCCATATCAAAAGGTGATTTTATAGTTAATGTTATAGCCCATGAAATGAGGACCCCATACACAGGTTCATGGACAGTTACTAGGCTATTGATCTGTGAGGACTTTAAGAAGCCTAGCCTCATATTCCCATGGTAATTACTAACCCTTATATTTTGCAATACTTCTCCACTGATGGGACTTATGGGTATATTTTGGTATAATTACGTTTCCCCTACCCATGAGGACCATTGGTGGTAAACCAGGGATGAATTTACGTTTACCCACCCATTCATCCAAGTTACATTTCAATAGAGTAAGAAACGTTCTCTGCTTCTTCTGGATGGAAGGTCAGTTCCACAGAAGTAGTATTCTGTATGATCCATACCTATCCGTTAAGCATGTTCTGTTCATCTTCCAAGAGAGATTGAGGTCCCTTGAGTGGGTGTTTCTGGACTTCTGAATGTGTAAGAGGTCTGACAGAACAGGGTCTCTTCAGGTGCTATACATAAGGCAGAGGTCATCCATCAGTAGTTTATATGATACTGAGAAGAGAGAAAAGGCTTTAAGATAGTCTGTATAGTTTAACGGCCTGATGAAGACCTAGTTGAAAGCGCTTGCCGATTTTTATACGAATAAACTATCTTGGATATACTCTGTTGAACGCTTGGTTTGTTATTGAAGGTTTCCAAGCTATTGTTCCTCTGAAGTTTTGCCCTTGAATCAGGTATTTTATCTGAATTAACTGTTGACTCCATCTACAAGCAGAAAGCTTACTTTTGTATGCACTGACTCGCATACTGGCATTGAATATCAAGCCTGCATTGCATTTATTTGCTTTCTTTGTTATACGACTTTGGATATGTCCCGTTGAACGCTTGAGGTGCTGAAGAGTTTTCAAGCCATTGTTCCACGGAAGCCTGATACAGTACTTGGTATACTTTTGCTTTTTACGGTGATACTGACTAACTGGTAACTCTATCTGTACGCAGCTAACGTATTAGTGTATTTGTGTGTTATACAGACTGTTGTTGATTGATACGCTCTACGCATACTGTGCGACCACGCCTGCATCTCATGTATAGTTTTTATGATTTAGGCCCTTGAATGTTTTAGCAAGGAAGTAATGTCGCCATGCCAGCTGTGGCAAGTGTTTGGACAGACACATATCAAAACACCCATTATACTCAGTTATTGGCCTAATGAGTAACTGAGTACACAGAAACAATTACATTCCTGGATCTGGTAGTCGATATGAACTGATCAAAGAACAGTTCACTGTTATTTTAGGTTCCCAGATATCTATCTAACTGTGTGATTAGTTTTTTTGGGGGATGTTGTTGTCAATATGATATTTACAAAGGAGTCATGCCTGCAATGGATACAATTATAAATTTCTTAGCACTTTGTTTCAATCCATGTTTTTGGCACCAATTATTTGTTTGGACCAGGCCCTCTTGTAGGATCATGATGTCCTCTGGGAAGTCTACGATAGCACCAAGTCTGCAGTTTTCCACAGTCCCTTAACATTAGCTTTGACTTCTGAGCAATAAATGCTAGAGACATGTCCCAAAGACTGACCCTGCTCACTTCACTAGTGACATATTATTTGGAGGATGTGGAGCCATGCACCGTTAATTCCTGTGTTATATTTGTGAGACGTGCTATCCAATGAGTTACATAGTAGTTGACGTTTAGCTGGGAGAGTTTATCTATGATGCCTGCGTACGAGATGGTGCTGAATGCCTCTGCAAGGTATAGATATGCAGTGTACACTGATTTTCCCTTGTCCATTCCTTCAGTGAGGTTTTTGAAGATGTCATTCAGGTTAAGTAGGCAGGATCTGCCCTTGACAAATCCAAGCTTGGCTGGGTTGAGAGTCTGTAGGTCACCTACATCCCTATTTATAATTTCCATAAAGATCTTTTCCATATCTTTATAGATGAGGCTGGTGTAGCTCCACCTTTGTGCAGGGAAATGGCTGTTGCTGTCCTCTATTCATCCAGCACAAAGCCTGTTTTGAGGTTAATGCTGAATACCCTGTGTAGGAGGTTTGATTATTCATGTTCCAGGCTAGCCAGAAGGCAGCCTGGTATGTTATCCAGCCTCACAGATGTAGTGTTCTTGGCCTTAAGGAGTGCCTTGAGAACTTGTTCTTGGGAAATTTGAGGAGGGGGTAGAGATCAGTATTTGATCTGAGAATATTGTGGGGAGGGGGAGCTGAAGCTGAAATTGTCCACTAGTAGACTGGCTATGTCGTCTAGGTCTGGATATGTGATATCATTTATTATTAGTTCTGCTACTGTGATGGTCATTGTTTCTGAGGTTTCTAACATAGTTAAAGAGGGCTTTGTGGTTGTCTTTCATCTGGGTGGCTGTTTTTACCTCATATCTGGCTTTGGTTGATGTAATCAGGATGCAGAGTTCCTTGTTTAGTTTAAGTACATAGGTTCATAGGCACAATTCATGTTTCAGGTTAGTAAGGGTATTTCTGACTTCTTGAGGGTCAGATTTTTTCATGTGCAATGAGTTTTTCTCTTTTATTACAGAGTCTGTTTATATCAGGGGTCCACACAGGCTTTTATTTTTGAATTTTGCTTTGTATTTATTTCTGAAGGAGACAGATGAACATGTGCAACTGTTTACATGTACATAGAACTTGGCAGTAAAGGATTCTGCATAAGCAGTGCGATCGTTGAGGTGGAAGGGGCTGGTGAATTTACACTCAGTTTTAGTGTATTGGCCTTTGGATAGTCTCTAAATAGTGAGGTAATGGAGGATGTATCTGACTTCAGACTTGAAGTGAATGTGATTGATCTGTTGTCTTATTTGACCAGGGAGCAGCTTACAGTGGGAGCAGAGTTGTCCCATACTGGTAAAGACCAAGTCCAGGATTCTTTCTCCCCAGGTTTGGGTGTGGAGTAACATGGCCAGGAAGTTTGCATATATGAAGTCCAGAAATTTCTGAGTGTACATATTTGAGGTTGTGTAAGTTCCCAGTTAATAGTACAATAGTTGACATCTTCCAGGAGAATGGTGCTTGACTTAATACATAGGAATCCTATTTTGGTTAAGTAGGAGGTATGGGCCATGGGGAATATACATGGCGTCCTGTAGTTAGCTATGATGGGATAAATGGTTTTGTTTGTAGTAAGTTAGGGAGGATGGCGCAGTGGTGCAGTGGTAGCATTCTAGCCTCACAGCATGAGGTTCTCCAGTTTGAGAGTGCCTTCTGTGTGGAGTCTGCATGTCCTCCCTGCGTTCGTGTGGGTTTCCTCTGGGTGCTCCGGTTTCCTCCCACATTACAAAGACATGCATCTGGAGCATTTCTACCCGGGCCTCCACTGAAAATTGGTTTTGTTCCACGTCGGACTTTCCTGGTAAAGAAATGTTAAATGAAGTTGGACATGGAGGCTTTCCAAGTCATTATCTTGTCTAATGAGTCTGGAGGTGAGGTGGTATTTAGGAATATATAGACATGCTACAGTGCAAATTGGAACTCAAACTATTTTAAAAAGTGTGAAGTCTTGGTCATCTTTTTGAAATGTCACAGAAAACAGCAGAATAAATATTACAATTTTGTCAATAAGTAGCTATCTGCTGTGAAATAAGAGTGACTTTGAATGCAGAGAAGAAGAAGACCATGTGCAGCTTTGTATAAGGGACAGGCTGTCACACTTTACCTCAGTGAGCCATCAAAAATTCATAGAAAAGTCACTGAGCTTTCTTAGCCATCAGAAAAGTACTTGGACCTTCCCATACAAAAATGTGTGGGCATATGCATATGCTGAACTGTAGCAAAACCGATCAATCTCCACCTCAAACACAAAACAAATAAATATACTCGACAATTAAAATAAGCAAGATATGGCTTACACAGTATTATTTTACTTTTGGTTTAAAACAAATGAACACATTTTTTTTTTGTAAATATTTGTATTCATTTCCAAAAACAAGAAAACATGAATGCAGGTTAATTATGACAGTGAAGTTATCCTTCAGGACTGAGCAAACTTATTTCAGCCTCCAATGAAAGGGCCTTCTCAAGGAGGCTGGCTTCTCTATTTGAAAGCTATTGGCATAAGGAAAGCATATATTTGGGTTGCTTGGCAGTGGTTCTTAATTTTCTTTCTTTTTCTAGGTACTTTTGTGCCCCCATGCCTGCTGACTGTCAAGTCTCCTCCAAAGGGGTTTTAATCATTCATTCATCTGTACTAGGGAGTTATCCTTGTACAGTGTATGGGCAAAAGCTTTACAGTGAGGCTGTCATACAGGAGGCCATGAGGATTTCTTGCATTCTTAGTGGCATCCCGGCAATGAGACTGTTTATATGATGCAACTTCCACCCATTGGGTGGGGAAGATGAGCTACTTGCATCACCATGGGGGCTTACAATGCCTTCCACTGCAAGTGCTCTCTGAAATTCACTCATTAATGAAAGCTACAACCAGATAGTGGCTTGGTGAAATACAATCTTGTCCCCAGGATGTATATATCAAAATGACACCTCTCCTTCAAGAGATTTTGGCTCTGTGCATCCTACCCCCCCCCCCCCGCCCTCTTCCCAGGATAGACATGCCCATTCTCCCTTCAACAAAATCAAGTGAATGGGCCACAAAGCTAATTCAGGTCACCCTGAACATAGTCAGGGCTTTATTGGTCTATATCACCAAAGCTGGCCTGTTTTTTTCAGTAGGGTTGATAATAAGGTAAGGAAGAGGAGGATGGACCATTTGGACTATTTTCTTACCATCTGGACCATTTTCTTTATTTATTAAAAACTGGTTACATTTTAGTTAAAACAGCAGTTTCATTAGCAGCAAATAGTGCATGACTCCCACCTTGAGTATGTACAAATATATATATATATATATATATATATATATATATATATATATAGATAGATAGATAGGTTCATAGGTTCATAGGTAGGTACTAGACTATTGGCCCTAGGGCCTAGGGCCTATATAAGCTTAGCTAAAAAGGTACCCTGGCTTTTGCCACCCAAGAAAATTATTTTTCTGTGCCCCTGTTGAGCAGAGCCACAGAGGTGATCCCCGGGGTGAATTTCCTATTTCCCATCCAATCATCAAGATTCTTCTTGAAGAGTGCTAATGAGGAGCTTTGTTTGATAGAGCTAGGTAGTTTGTTCCAGAGTATGGGAAGTCTCTGGGACAGGATTCTATCCCTCCAGCATGTTCTATTTATTGTGGTGACAAGGTTTAGGTCCCTAGAGTATGTAGCTCAAAGGGATTGAGTTTTTTTTAAGTGGAGCATGTCCAACACCTCTGGGTTTGACATAGCTTTGTATGTTAGGCAGAGATCGCCTTTGAGTAGGCAATATGCGACAGAGTAAAGCTGCAGGTTTTTGAGATGGTCTGCATAGGGCATCTGTTTGAGGCTGGTAATTCTCTCTGTGAGTTATTTCCGCGGCCTTTCCAGTTATTGTAGAAGTCTTGTGAGCTACAACCCAAAAGGGGCATTGTACTCTATAATGATTCTAATGAGTGACGAGTAGAGGGGAACAATGACCTTTTTTTCCTGGATAAGAAACCTTTTGTGATGAGGTGTGCCATGTAGAAGGATTTCCTGACTACTGTGGTGATGTGATTATCAAAGGAGAGGCTACTGTCCACCTTTGTCCCAAGGTCTCTTATCAGACTTTCGGTGTTAAGTAGACTACCACCTATGTGGTAGTTCATGGGTACAGAGTTTTTACCAAAGGGGATGACAATGTACTTTTTGTCAATGAGGTTGAGGCCATGGCTTTGACACCAGGCATCTGTCTCAGTGAGGCCCTTTTGTAAGATATATATATATATATATATATATATATATATATATATATATAGATAGATATAGATAGATAGATATCGGTATAGATATATCTGGGTCTACCTGTTATTATCGAAAACCAACTTCACGGAACTGCAAAGAGATGTGAGACCACTTTGTCAAAAACTGATTTTTTGAATGTTCATATCACCAGAGTTTTACTCTGGGAAAGGAGACACTTGGCCACCATGGAAAAAATTGGCATTTTCCCCACTATAGTGTGATCTTGGAGTCAGCATATTTAGTTGGGGGGTGTGGGGCATGGCCCCCCACATGGGGCTGGTGTGGTGGACAAAGTCACCCACTTGGGTGGGTTTGATATGCTTCAGTGTGTTTCTTTTTACCTGGTGGCCAAGTGTCTCCTTTCCCAGAGTAAAACTTTTTTTGCAGTTCGGTAAAGTGGGTTTTCCATAATAACAGGTAGACCCATACATCTAGTTTTATATATATATATATATATATATATATATATATATATATATATATATACATATATATATATATATATATATATATATATATATATATATATATATATGGGTCACCTTCATTTGCCTGACAGTTCATTTGCCCGACAGAAATTTCAGGCAGCCCAATTGCCTGACGGTTCATTTGCCTGACAGTTCATTTGCCTGACAGTTCATTTGACCGACAGTTAGAAAAAGGCAAATAAAAAGGTATATGTCCTTTTCCCCACAGTAGTGCAATCCTGGAGTTGGAATATATAGTTAGGGGTGTGTGGGGTGTGGGGGGGGGTGAAGCTCCCCAATCTACTTTGGTTTTAGTGAACAATAAAAACCAAACTGGACAATATAAAACCAAAGTAGGTGGGGGGGCTGTGTCCCCCACACCCCCCTAACTATATATTCTAACTCCAGGATCGCACCACTGTGGGGAAAAGGACATATACCTTTTATTTGCCTTTTTTTATTTGTTGTGTAAATGAACTGTCAGGCAATTGGGCTGCCTGACATTTCTGTTGGGCGAATGAACTGTCAGGCAAATGAAGGTGATCTATATATATATATATATATATATATATATATATATATATATATATATATTCAAACTTCATTTGCCCGGCAGTATATACGGGATCCGTACAGATCCCAGACGGCACTTTCTGCCAAAGCAGAAATCACCGAACATACATAACCGAAAGTGCCGTTCACCGAAGCAGCACTTTTGGTTATGTATGCTGGTTGTGCCGGTGGCACTACTGTGCAGTTAAGGGAGAATTCCATTTTCCCCACTGTAGTGCGACCTTGGAGTGAGAATATAAATGTAGGGGGGTGTGGGGGGCACAGTCCCCCGCATGGGGGGGTGCAGGGTGGCTTGCCCCTCCCCCCTGCATAAAAGAAGATTTATTGTTTTTTGTTTTTTTTGAACGGACTTTAACGAAAGCGCTTTTTCTTTGAAAGCACTTTCGTTAAAGTGCTTCAGTCATTGTGGATTCCGACTATTGAACTTTCGTTCAATAGTCCTAGATCGATATATATATATATATATATATATATATATATATATATATATATATCTTCTCTCAGTATATGTATTGTGTTACAGAGAGAGGAAGTGTTATGGATAAATGTGGAGAATTGTTATTAATATGGAAACCATCTGTCTGTCCATCTATAACATTTTCTTAAAAACGGAGTCAGTTACAAGCAAGGTTAATCAATCAAGGCAATCAACATGGTTTTCAGAATTATATCTGCTTCTGTGAGAGAAGCCCTCCATGTTTCCCAGGTAGGAGTGGAGGAGGGAAACTAGGGATTTGCTGCTTCTCAAATCAAGAGTTATTAATGTATATTTTGGCAAAGTAGTACTAGTCCAACATTTGGCTATGGCAGTAGGTGAATTTACTTAAGCACTTTGCAATCACACCATTGGGCAGATTGTTTAATGGGTGCATATAATCGTGCTGTCTTGAATAGGTAGAAAACAATATTGTGCATTATTTTAGAATTCCAGGATTGGTACTGGGTGAAAGTGGTGAACTGTATTGGGTAAATGAGCAGAATTTTTGTTTTGCTCTACCTTAGAACCACGTCACAGTAATGCAGCTTTTTACATTGCTACCTCATAGAGCTTGGTTCCTAGCCAGAGTGTCTCCTACATTGAGTCTTTATGTTATCCTTTTGTCCACATGGCCCTGAATTGGATAAAGGGGATATTAGAAAATGAATGAAGTTATGATCTTTATCAAACAAGGTTTGACAAGGCAGTATATAATATACTGACTGGTGATAGATCATAGGAGGTTACCAGGCTGTTGACCTGGAGGTCATTTCAAGCCTAGCCATTTCATCCCAATGTAATACCACAGATACTCTAGTCAATTCCCAGGATTGTGTTTAGTAATGACTGCCCATGTCCAGGAGGGTTGTGGGCACTATCGCCAGGAAGATTTTATGGTGCCCCATCCACTCATCCAGGTTCATTTTGAACAGTGTCATAGAGATGCTCTGCTTCACATTAATTGGCAGCCTATTTCAAAGATGAAGCAGTGCTGGGAGACAAATCTGTCCCTCCAGCAGGTCCTATTCAAGTTGCACACCATATTTAGGTCCCTGGAATGGCTAGCTCTAGTCCCATTTTATTTATGAATGTGCAGTAAATTCATTAGGTTTGGGTTGGAGATTGTTCTGCAAGCCAGGCATAAGTACCCCTAAGAAGTCTATAGGATACTGAGTATAGTGACAGGGACTGTAATCAGTCTGTGTATGGTACGTGCTGGAGTCCCTTGATCTTAGTTAGAAACCTCTGAGGTCTCTCTAATTGCTGCAGATGCTTTGTACAGTACATGCCAAAAGGGGCATTATACTCCATTATGGGTCTGATTAGTGATGAGTATAGCGGGGGTTATAAACTCCTTTGATCTAAAGACGATGCCTTTGCTAATCACGTGTGCTGTGTAGAAAGCCTTCTTTACTACAGTAGACACATGGTGGTCAAAGTTAAGGTCGCAGTCTACTTGTGATTCCAGATCTCTAACCACTTTGTAGGTACATAGGATATTGTTGTTAATTTGATAGTGTGAAGGGACATTGTTTTTACCAAAGGGAATGATGATGCATTTCTTTGCATTCAGTTTGAGACCATGACTAAGACACCAGTCACTGGTCTGAGTAAGGCCCTCCTGAAGTATACTGACATAGGTTCATAGGTAGGTACTAGGCTATTGGCCTTAGGGCTTATATAAGCCTAGCCTAGCCAAATGGTACCCTGGCTTTTGCCACCCAAGAAAATTATTTTCCTGTGCCCCTGTCAAGCAGAGCCACAGAAGTGATCCTCCGGGTGAATTTCCTATCTCCCATCCAATCATCAAGATTTTTCTTGAAGAGTGCTAATGAGGAGCTTTGTTTGATATAGATAGGTAGTATGTTCCAGAGTACAGGAAGTCTCTGAGATAGGAATCTATTCCTCCAGCATGTTCTGTTTATTGTGGTGACAACCGCTCTGGGTTTGACATAGCTTTGTATGTTTGGCAGAGATCACCTCTGAGTAGGCAATATGTGACAGAGTAAAGCTGGAGATTTTTGAGATGGTCTGCATAGGGCATCTGTTTGAGGCTGGCAATCCTCTTTGTGAGGTATTTCTGTGGCCTTTCCAGTTGTTGTAGATGTCTTGTGTGGTACATACCAAAAGGGGCATTGTACTCTATAATGGGTCTATTGAGTGATGAGTAGAGGGGAACAATGACCTCTTTTTTCCTGGATGAGAAACCTTTTGTGATGAGATGTGCCACCTAGAAGGATTTCCTGACTACTGTGGCAATGTAATTATCAAAGGACAGGCTACTGTCCACCTGTGTCCCAAGGTCTCTTATCACGCTTTCGGTGATAACTAGACTACCGCCTATGTGGTAGTTCATGGGTACAGAGTTTTTACCAAAAGGGATGACAATGCAGTGAGGCCCTTTTGTAGGATGTCCACATCATTAGGAGATTTGATTACGGCTCCTAGTTTGCAGTCATCTGCGAACTTTGTTAGCCAAAGACCTTCTGTGTTAGTCTGTACTTCAGAGAAGTAGAAACCAAACAGGAAAGGACCTAGGACTGAACCCTGTGGTACTCCACTTGTCACTGGTCTGAAGTTGGATTTAGAGTCTGCTACTTTCACCGCGTGGGTTCAGTCAGTGAGCCAATTGGCAACCCATCTTGTGACATAGGGATTTATACCTAGTTTAGTGAGTTTGTCTATAATTCCAGAATGGGGGATGGTGTTGAAAGCATTGGCGAGATCTAGATAGGCTGTGTGTACCACCTTACCCTCATCTACAGCTTTGGTGACCGCTTCAAAGAAGTTTATCAGGTTTAGGAGACATAATTTGCCTTTTACAAACCTGAACTGGGTAGAGTCCAGTGTTTGGAGATTACCAGTGTCATTGTTTATAAGTTCCATGATGATACACTCCATAGCCTTGCAGACCAGGCTCGTCAGGCTAATGGGGCGGTAGTTCCTGGGGTCTGTGGTGGCTCCCCCTTTGTGCAGTGGGATAAATGTTGCTGTGCACCATTCAGTGAGCACAAAGCCTGAGGTGAGGCTATGATCGAACGTGGTACTTAGGTGGGGTGCCAGTTTGTTCTGTAGTTCATGTAGAATGCAGCCTAGGATGTTGTCAGGTCCCATGGATGCTGTGTTCTTGGCTTTGGAGAGTGTGTTTTTTACCTGTGCAGCCATGATTACAGGTACTTTGCATTCTTCCAGTATAGAGATGGGCCCTTTAGGGGATGAGAGAGGGGTAAAGTTAGCACTGATCCTATCTGCCAGGATGTTGGCAATATCAGTTGGTTCTGTATATTTAGTGCCATTGTGCTGTAACTCAGAGCAGATCTGAGTGTTGCCATTGAGATTCTTGACATAGCTGTAGAATGCTTTGTGGTTGTCTTTAGAATCAGTGGTGATTTTGTTTTCGTAACTAGCTTTGGAGGATTTTATGAGGGATCTCAGCTTCTTACTGAGGCTGACCAAGGCATGCCTCCAATCATGGGATTTTACTCTTTTTTGCAACAGTTTCCTTCTTCTGTTGTAGAGTTTGTTTATAGCAGGGGACCACCAGATTGGCTTCCTTGTTTTGGAGGATAGCAGCTTGGTTCTGTTAGGGATTGCACAATCCATGCACTCATGTAAGTGCTTATAAAGTGCAATTGTATATGATTCAGCATTCAGCAGTCATATCTCTATTGTCCATCAGCATGGGTGTGGTGAAGTTTGCCACTTCTGTCTTAAGAAGCGTGACGTTGGCTTTGGATAATTTTTTATGGTGGTTTCCCTAATGGGGGGTGGGGCTGGGATGTAGATGTCTAGGGTGATTTGCTTGTGGTCGGATCTGACCAACAAGGAATTGACCTCTGATGTGGAACACCGGTTTCCCATGTAGGATATTGCTGCCCCTGGTGTGGGTGTGGATAAGTAGATTCAAGGCACTGGAATTTATGAATTCCAGAAAACGTTGAGTACAAGAGTTGGTACATGAGTAGTTTTCCCAGTTAATGGTGGGATAGTTGAAATCGCCCATTATTAGGGTGTTAGGTTGTACCCTAATTTTTTCCAGTGTATCAAGAAATGAGGAGTGGGAATCCTGGGGCATGATGGGGGATCTGTAGCAAGCTACAATTTGCATTGCGGTCTTGCCCAGAGTTAGTTGCACTTTGATAATCTCAGATGCATTATGCTGAGCAACTAGCCTGGAGGTGTGGATATCCTTAATGAATATGGACAAGCCTCCACCTTTATTGCTTCGGTCCAAGTTAGGTGGCCGAAAGGTGTGGTATGAATTATAGCCTGGTAATGCATTGGTGCTCTCTGGAGCCTCGAACCAGGTCTCTGTCACTGCACAGATGTCGATGTTCTCCATTTTAAGGAGTGCCTTGAGTGAGTGCATTTTAAGGTTTAGACTTCTAGCATTGAGTAGCATTATCCTCAGATTTTGCTTGCTTGTACCTGTTATGCTGTTGAATTTGTCATTTGAATCTTGCCTAAAAAAGGCACTATAGGAGTGGCAAGATCCTTAGCCAGTATCCGGAATCCCAAGGGCAACAGGTCATTTGGGGATTCAGTAATTCCACCCAGTTTGCAGTCATCCAGAAACTTGGTCAGCCACAGCCCCTTAGTTTTGGCCTGAATTTATGAGAACTATATACCAAACAGTAGAGGGCCCAGCACTGACCCTTTTGGCAGCCCACTAGTGACAGGTCTGCTTGTTGATGTGGAGTCACCCACTTTGATAGTATTTGACTAGTTTGTGAGCCAGCTGACAGCCCATCTTAAAACAAAAGGGTATACATTCAGTTTCCTAAGTTTATCAGTAATACCTGAGTGTGGGATTGAGTCAAAGGCCTTTGCCAAGTCGAGGTATGCCCTGTGCACAGATTTGCCCTTGTCAACGGCCCTGGTCACATTTTCAAAGAAAAAAAAACAGGTTTAACAGGCAGGATCTGCCATTGACAAAGTCGAATTGGGTCGGATCCAGGGTTTGGAGGTTGCCTATGTCTTTATTTATGAAGTCCGTGATGATATGTTCCATGGCTTTACAGATGAGGCTGGTCAGACGTATGGGTCTATAATTCCCTGGGACTGTTGCTAAGCCACCTTTGTGGAGGGGTATAATTGTTGCTGTTCTCCATTCTGCAGGAACAAAGCCTGTGGTTAGGCTATGATTGAACAGGGTACTTAATGATAATCTTTGTTCTTGTTTTAGTTTGTTTAGAAGACACCTGGGATGCTGTTTGGTCCCATAGAGGCTGTGTTTTTTACCTTAACCTGGTCTTCAGATATGTAGGGTGGGGGAAGGAAAGGACTACACTGGGCAATGGTTGGTGCAGTGGTGCAGAGGTTAGCGTTGTTGCCTCACAGCAAGAGGTTCTTCAGTTTGATTCTTGGCTGGGGTACCTTTTGTGTAGAATCTGCATGTCCTCCCTGCATTCATGTGGTTTTCCTCCAGGCGCTCCGATTTTCTCCCGCATTCCAAAGACATCTGTCTAGAGCATTTCTCCTCAGGCCTCCGCTGAAAATGGGCACTGTCCCAGTCAGATTTTCCTGGTAAACAAATGTTAAATAAATAAATAAGATGGCGATGTGTCTGTTTCACTCTGCATCTGCAGAGCAGCTTTATTGCCATCATAATGAGTGTTAATAAAACTGTTATACTGAGCCATAGCAGTGCAGAATCCAAATGAGCAGCATGTACTGCAGCCAAGAGGCTAGCTTAAGTTTTTGATGTGGGAATAGTTTTACTATCCAGGATGTTGTCACTGATATGTAGTTACTGAGCTGACACTAAATCTGCAGTGCATCAGTCTATGGAGCTAACCCTGAACTAAACCTGCTGTCAGAGAATTGTATATTTAAGACAGGACTTGAGTGAGGCGTTGCACTGATGGATAGCTCTGCATGAGTGTTACTTCCTGGAAAACAAATGTGGTGCTTGTACATCAGCACAAAAAGATGTTTAGCTATAAGTGCTGAAGAATAGTGAGTCTGTAGCAATTCACTTGGCCATTGTTCATCAGACCAGTGCTCAGTGAAACCAATGCATTGACTCCCGATCCACTGAAACTCAGAAATAGTTTTTTAACATGGTTCCTGCAGTGTGAACAAACTCCCATTCCTGTGTCCTCTATTAGTTCAATGGATTGGAAGTCAGTGAATGGGTTTCATCAAGCCATGGTCCAATGAATAGTGTCTAGATGAAATTTAGAGAAACCAGGACAGTATTAGAAATGTTGAGGTTTACCTTACTTTACTGCAGTGAGCTGTTTTATATCTTCTGTGTGACATGATATAGCATTATGAGTACATTACTACAGAAATAATTTTGGGTACTAACACTATCTTCAAATAATGTTGGCATAATGGTTAAGGTGCTGCCTTACAAGGTGCAGGCCTTGATTCTCACATAAGTAATTGGCTAAGCTTAAAATGGACCACAAGAGCAGCTAGCCTAGTACTAACCTGTGAAACAACAGGTAAAGAATTTGACTTTTAAATAGGTAAGTCTTCTATAATCAAAAAAGTCTTACCACTGTAAATTAAAACTGGCTGCTTAATTTATGATAAAAATTAGAAACAGTAAAAATGAGCCCTGTTAAAATTGTAGCAGTATGAGAGCCAATGTGTAGCATGAAATACTTCTCCTAGTACGATAAAATTGCTTTCTAAAACTAGAGAAAAATCTCAGATAAGAAGCTAGTATGATTAGAAAAAGAATCACTGCAGGTACAGTTCAGTCATTTAAAAAACGTTCATGAACCTTCATAGCCATCATTTGGGGCACTTATATCACATCTCTGAAAATTCATATTTCCCTTCTGTCATTATCAGTCACTACTTCTTCCCAGGCTATGGCTCAGTGTTACTTATAAGACTTGGTCATGGCATGAATATCCCATTAAGTTCTACTAAAGCAAGGATCCTGAATTACTTGCAACTGCATTCAAGTCCATACATGATCTACATGCGGGGATGTGATCACCTTCAACTTTTTAGTGCCTGTTCGAACTGAATGTATTTAAAGCTGTAGCTGTATTATTGCACGCATGATAAATAATCCAAAATAAGTAATGCTGTGGTTACTAGAGGTCAGTAAACTGGAGCTATTAGAAGCAGTGCATATGTGTAAACAGGGGCCACCATGATATAATTTGTGTTTATCTGCAAATATCCTGCAAGTGTTGTTAAAATCATAAGTTGCATGAACTGACTGTTGCATTTCCTTGACTGCTTCTTTCCTGTTAACAGGCACGTGTAAGGACTGATGCTGATGTAATGCCTACTCTTGACATGACTCTGTTTGACTGGACAGACTATGAAGACTTGAAACCAGAAACTTGGCCTTCTGCCAAAAAGAAAGGTAATGGACTTTGAGTTTAGAAATGTTGCCTTAATACTTGGATATGATCAGTGAAATCTGTAACAGGCAGTTGTTTACAGCGGTATAAGTTTTAACACTGTCCTGCCTACAGCTGATTTGTGTCAGTTATTTTTTCACATTGGCTACACCCCTTAAGACATCTGTTTATCATGGCTAATTTAATAGTTGCCTAGTCTGATCTCTTTATCATCTTGCTATGCAAGTGTTATGCAGTCATCTGAAAAAAATAACAATGATCAGCAGTTTTTGCTAAGCATCCCAAGCAAAAAAAAAATAGAAGCAACAAGTAATATCACTGTCTACTGTTTTTTTTTAGATTTCTTTTTCGTCCTTTTACACAAGGATTACAGATATATGTTCTTTTGATTCTTCTAAGAAAGTTAGCCCACTCAGAATGAAAATATATTGTGTCCTACTGTGTAATATTCTTCTTCTGCACTGCTCCATTTCTCATTTTCTGTAGCTGAGAACAAATATTCTTTTTCACAGTTGTTCTTCACAGACAACTTAGTCATCTGGAGAAGATGTAAAGTATGAAGCAATCTAAAACGTAAAGAGTTAAGTTTGTGCTTTGAAGTATTACACTGAGGGATCATTAAAATTGTTTATATAATTCACATGCCTCCCTGATCTCTGTCTAATCATTCACATAAGCCATGTGCCTCCCTGGTCTCCATGAACTGAGCAAATATTAGCAGCAGGGAAAGTGTGGGCTTAACTGTAGTCGTTCCTCTCAGCTTCCTTAATTCGTCACCCACTGTGCCATACATATAGGTAATGCATTATTTTTAAAATGCAAAAAAAGTGCATTAAATACACTCAATAGTGGCCCTAGAAGCCCCTGTGAGACTTACCGACATTACATTTTCTTTACAGAGCTATGCAATTGCCATCAGACTTGACAATCTGATGAAAATGCCTGCATAAAGGTGCGGCCGAGTTGGTGCATAGTGCTGGTGAAAGGTAGACATGACTATATGTGGTATGCTTTATTCCACAGATCATAATTTGAATTTGCCAATTTACCCTGTAGCAGCTGTTCCTTCGAGGTACACAGCTGATGCTTGAGGGGATGCAGGTTTATCAACAAGGCTTTAATATTAACAGCAATGTTAGCAAGTCACTGAAAAGCAGTTTTGTTTGAATTCTGAGCACTGTACCCATTTTTGAATTGCAGAGTGCAGAACTGTGTAGCTTGGCACAGTGAAAGAACATGCATTACCCCTATCCCCCAAAAGCAAGGGGCAGGATAGTTACTGTTAGTGCTGTGTATGAAGCAGAGGAGAACAACAGTAATGGCCATACTGACTGTACTGCTGCTCGATGTTTCTTGCAGTAATTGCAATGCCACTGCCATACTAATGATTGCATCATACTAAGTGTAGCCTGCTGATATGGGAAAGCAGCCATTCTTGCTGACAACTTTTTAGCCTCTTTGTGTGCATGCCTTTGCTTCTTGAACTGGGCATCAGATGTATGCTTTATGTTCGGTGTGGACTGAGCAACCAAGACACAAAGGGTGAAACAGCACAACAGTCTGTACAATGATGCAACAAGTGTGAAATACCTTTTTTAAAAAGTCCTTCTTACAGATGCATGCAAATGTCTGTGTTGAGATAGCTGAAGATAAGCTTAACTTGTGGTTTACAGACATACATAAAGGCAAGATATCTGTATCAGCTTGTGTAATGACCCCTGAGTGACAGTAAGAGGAACTGGGTAAGGATTGTTACCCACAGCAACTGCAAAGTCAGAGTGCCTGAGTTTTTTCCCTTAAAAATGTACAGTTACTTCACAAATAATCATAATGTTGGTCAGAATAAAAGCGTTAACAACTTACTGAAGATATTCTGCACCCTGACTGCATGGCAAAGTGCCACATGTGGCCATACATCAACTTATGAGATGCACAAGTAATCTGTTTGGTGATTTTAGTGTACTGAATGAATGTTACAACACTGCATACATTTAATGTTTAAATTCCATTAATGCATCTATCAAGAAAGAAACAAATCTCTCTTTAAGTAATTTCTTCTACTCTATGTCCACACTTCATTGCAAAATATCTTCTTGCTAGGGGGACTTAAATTACCCAAACATTAATTGACACACTTGCATCTCTAAAGATGGATATGCTGAGTGATTCCTACATTTTGTTAGCACTGATACACAAGAGCAAACTGTAAATCTACACACTAGAGGCTGTAATGTTCGTGACCTGGTCCTTATCAACTAAGGCCCTTCCTGTACCCAACCCTACAACTCCTAATTCTTGTCAGATTTGAGCAGAAATTGGTCATCTTCTCTGTACGGTCTAGTGGTAAAACCCTATCACCAAATAAGACTATCTTTAGGGATTTCTTCATAGCAAACCTGCTTCATGTTATATAAGACTTATGCAAAATTCCCAACAATCCCCCACAAGTGAATCTAACTGAGAGGGTTGTAGCATTCATATCCGACTGTATATTAATGAACTGTATAACAAAAACAAAAACAAAAAAAAAAGGAAAAAAAAAAGAAAAGAACATAAAAGTGTAAAAGAAATCTTAGGAGCACACTGAAACATGCTGTCAAGAAACTTAATAGCACTATTAAAAAGTTAAAAAGACTACAAACAAGCTTGAGGTAGTTAACAGAACCAAAGAGAACTAAAAATCTTTCTTCATTTATATCAGGATGTTGTTGTTGCTGTTGTTGTTGTTGTGTCTTTTGGCTTTTCCCGGTTAGGGGTCACCACAGTGGAACTCCGGTCCGCTAATGATTGGCAGAAGATTTTACGTGCCGAGTTGCCAGCCCTGACGCACAACCTTGAACGAAGGTACGCCCCTTCACGCATGTCTACACACAGCAGACGCTTTAGCTGAGAATTGAATGGGACAACGTCTTGCTGTGAGGTGACAACGCTACTGCAGCACCACCACCGCCTTCATTTATATCAGGATATTAAGGAATGATGTCCAACAATGTACTGAGCTTGCTCTAATAGCATAAATTCAGATCTCACGTATATAGCCAATATATTAACAAATTTAGTGCTAACTTTACTCCACCTAGCCAGACTGTTGCCCCCAGTATCCTTGAAAATGTAGTTTCTTCTGAACTTACCTTAGAATAAGTATCTTGCTACCAGACCATCCACTAAAGTACTCGTTTCATTCCTGTGATATCTAGTTTGGATCAACAGTCCATTGAAAGGAAAAGGTAATTTGTCCTATAGGAATAATATGTTGCTGTGAGCATGTCTGTCTCCAAAACATCAAGGGTATTTTAAAAAGCATGATCATTCCTGACCTGAAGGCTGTGTGTGAAGCGCTAGGTCTTGTGAATAAACTGGTGATTCGTTAGTAAGTTTCCGTGACCATTTGGTTGTTTCATTTATTATTTTTAAATGGTTGTTTTAATACTATAGAAAGTTCGTCCCCAGTTATAGTACCATAGCTGCTCACCTCACAGACCTGACAAGGAAGAACAGGCCAGATAAGGTAATGTGGACCCCAGCATGTGAGCAGGCATTCCAGGAACTTAAGGAAGCTTTGGGAGGACCCTCTGTGTTAGCCAGTCCAGATTACAGCAAATAATTTGTTGTACAGGTGGATGCTTTGAACCATGGGCTGGGGGCTGTACTTAGCCAGATTTCTTCAGAGAAAGAAGAGCACCCAGAGGTTTATGTCAGTCATAGGCTACAACCCAGGGAGGAGTGCTATTCAGCTGTAGAAAAGGAATGTCTAGCCATAGTGTGGGCATTGCAGAAACTTCAGCCTTATCTGTATGGAAGGAAATTCACTGTTATTGCAGATCACAACCACCTAACATGGTTAAACAGAGCCAGCCAGCAAAATGCCAAGTTGCTAAGATATGCCATATGATATGCCAGTGCAGCACCGCAGTGGGAGTAGCAATGCCAACACAGATGGGCTCTCAAGACAGGGAATGGGGTAAGGTATACTCAGATAGACCTAACCCTCTCAAGCAACATTTCTCAAGGGTCACCTGAAAAACTAGCTTGAGTTCTCAGGTGGGGGGGGGGTGCATGAAGATAGGTGAAGGCTGCCAGCCTAGCCAGATAGAATTTTGTAGATAATTCTGTCATTTGTAAATATTAATGTAAGCCACAGGCTTGTTCTCTTAAATGTGAAAAGACTGAATTGGATATTGAATTGCAAAAATGTAACAACAGTGCACTCTGCTGTAAGAAAGCTAAGTCAAGCATTTCATGACTGTCTTTGATGTCAAAATTCGGAGCCAATATGTCTAGAGCGCGACATCCTGCCTATTGTTTTAAGGCCAGAGTTAATGGCTAGAATTTGCATGTATAAATGTCCTTTATTGCTCTGGTTTCTGACCAGGTGTAAAGAATGTAAATGTAGTTTCTGTTAGCTTGGGAGCACCAGAGAAGTGTGAAGAATGATGTCATGTGAAGCAGCTCTGTGTTATTAATTTAAAGAGAGAGAATCAGAGAGCTCAGAGCATTTTGTCTTGAGAACATCCAACATCACGAGCAGTGTCTGTTTCTATATGTAAGTTATTTAGAACTGTGTTTTTTCTTAGAAATAGCTAGGAATTAGGAAGATTAGACTAAGTGTTTTTCTGTGTTGATGTCAGAACTTTTCTATGGTATTATTTTAAGTATTTATCTGAGATCTCGGAACTCTTGACTAGCACTGTATAGTAACAAGTATTGTCTTGTGTTTTTATTATTTATTATTAAATATTTTTAAACCTTTCAACTGTGGCTGTTTTATGTAGAGTTAATTTAAGCTCTAGAGTACATTGCATGAATATAGTGATACTGTACCAAGTCACTCTAATAAGCCTTGACTGTTCAGTCACACCATTTGGATAATAATATTGCACAGTAATAACTGGACACGCTTTCAGAAGGGCCTTTGAGTAGCTGATATTAGTGGGTGATGGCAGCTGGTACTACCGTATAGTTTGGGTAAAAGGGGAACAGCCTAAGAACCTGTGCCAGCCTTCCCCAGGAGTGTGTATGTGTGTGTGTGTGTGTGTGTGTGTGTGTGTGTGTGTGTGTGTGTGTGTGTGAGCAACTTGGGCAGGGACACGAAGTACTGGTTGGATACAGACGGTGCTGGAGGTTTCAGCTTGCCCACTAGACTGAGATCTGGACCCTATAACTGTGCCAGTGGGGAGTATTGGGACCTGGAGAGAAGGGGAAAAACCAGCCTGAGACTGACTGTGATTGTTGTGTGTCCTTTAGGGAAATTATACTTTACTGTGTGTGTGTGTATGTATTATCCTTTCCATATGTATACTCCCCTTACTGGTGTTAGTGGTGAGGATTGAAGCTCCTTGATTGCTGGGCCAGGGCACGGGCATCACATATTAATTGTTTGGCAGTGGTGCGATATCCACACCACATATTAATTGGTTGGCAAATACTAATTGGCTTGTAGTGGTGTGGGTAGAGTGAATTTCTGTAGCTTGTCTACAGTGATCACTGAAGGTGTTTTTGTACTCTAAATCAGCCATGTAGTGAATATTCAGAGTTCAGATCACAATTATTTTATTTCTTTTGTTAGCTTAGTTAGTCATGGAGAGCAGGCAGCATGTCAGCAGAGGAGTATGGAAAGCTGAAAAGCAACCAGCTGGCTGAGATGTGCTAGGCTAGGGGACTGATGCATGGAAACCTGACTAAGACCGACATATTTCAGCTCTGGTCACAGCTGCATCAGAAAACAGCAACCAGGAGGACAAACAGACTGTCAGTGGACATGTACTACACTCCGAGAACAGACAGCTCAACCTTTCTGAAGAGAACTTAAAAATCCATCTGGATCTAAAGAGACTTGAGTTGGAGGCCAGGCATTTGAAAATAGAAGCAGCTGAGAGACTGAGGCCTCTAGAGAGTGATGACCAGGAGAAACTGTGACATTAGCTGGCTGAGGAGAATGAGAAACTGCTACACCTGGAAGCTGAGGAAAAGGAGAGGCAGAAGCAGTATGAGAAGGAGATGCTGACTCTTTGTCAGAATCAAGGAGGTAATGAGGAAGGGAGGCTATGAAAGAAGTATAAATGATAAACCCTTCAGCACAAACTATTTTTATAGTGGTAGTATTCTTTAGGTTCTAGGTCTTAAACTGAATTTTATAAGTTACAGTAAATACAGTAATAATTATGTTTGTAATATTTTGTAAACAACTTACAATATCTCAGCAACCACTCAAGTTACACACATACTGTCAGCAGCATTTTATTCATCTAGCTGAGAGCTTTCATATGAGGCTAGGGAGTTCTGTCTGTGTTACGTGGTTGTGGAGATACTTAGAAAAATTTGAAAATTATATATATATAAATTAGTATAATAAAAATAACAGTTAATATCTTGGTTTTTGCACTAGACAGAGGTCAACTATTAATGCAGTTGAATTTGCCATTGTGTAAAGTTTAAGAAAAAATATTTTAAAACATTGTACATAACATGGTTTTGGAATTATTGATGCAAATGGACAAGCAATATTTGACCCCAGAAGCACAAAAGGTCAGTAAATTTCTTCCGCAGTTTAAAAAGGGGAACAATTTTGATATCTTCATTCATATGTTTGAGAGGGTATGTAAACAGTGTGATGTTGACCAAAGGCTCTGGGTACAGTTCCTGACCCCCTTACTCCATGATAAAGCTGTAACCGTGTTGTCTAAACTTGCTGATTGTGAATATTTTGATTATACTGCTGTTAAAAATCACTTGTTAGAAGGTTTTAAGCTAACACCTGAAAAGTATAGGAAAAAGTTTTGTGAGCATAGACGCAAGGCAGATGAAAGTGTGTTTAAATATGTTGCTGAACTGAGCACTTATTTTCATAGGTGGGTGAGTGGATGTCAGGTCACCACCTCTGAAGGGCTGGCAGACATTTGGGTGAGAAAACAAGCCCTTAGCACTCTGCCTGAGGACATGAGGATCTAGTTAGCTGATAGACAATGTGCTCAGATGAGTTGGGGAAGAAGGGAGACCTATACCTAGCAAGCAGGGCATCCCTGCACAGGAAAGGGACCCCCAGTACATGTCCTCCCTTATGGCTCTCTCACCTTTTGTTCCCCACCTTGCCTCCATGTACATCTGTATGCCACATGACCCCAATGGTTGCATTCAAAACATTTAACCCTAGGTCCTGGACATGTACCTGGACTAGTGGCTTCCCCTGCTACTGGCAGATTCTATTGGGGCAGTCTGTGCTGCCCACCATGGGTTCCTTTAGACCCATGAGCAGTACTGGCAGTCCCTTTCCTGTGCAGGGATGCCCTGCTTGCTAGGTATAGGTCTCCCTTCTTCTCCAACTCATCTAAAGTAGCATATTGTCTATCAGCTAACCAGATTCTCATTGTCCTCAGATAAAGTGCTAAGGGCTTGTTCCCTCACCAAAAGGTCTGCCAGCCCTTCAAAAGTGGTGACCTGACATCCACTCACCCACCTATGAAAATAAGTGCTCAGATCAGCAACATATTCACACACAGTTTCATCTGCCTTGCGTCTATGCTCACAAAACATTTTCCTATACGTTTCAGGTGTTAGCTTAAAACATTCTAACAAGTGATTTTTAACAGCAGTATAATCAAGATTTTCACAATCAGCAAGTTTAGGCAACACAGTTACAGCTTTACCATGGAGTAAGGGGTTCAGGAACCGTACCCAGAGCCTTTGGTCAACATCATACCGTTTACATACCCTCCCAAACATATGAATGAAAATATAAAAATTATCCCCTCTTTAAACAGCGAAAGTAATTTACTGACCTTTTGTGCTTCTGGGGTCCAG
Source organism: Protopterus annectens (assembly GCF_019279795.1). Lineage (NCBI taxonomy): Eukaryota > Metazoa > Chordata > Ceratodontiformes > Protopteridae > Protopterus > Protopterus annectens. The sequence goes on along the minus strand of NC_056726.1, from coordinate 360,488,183 downwards.
TTCCTCCATTCCACATTACCTCCATGACTCTGGTGAATAGTCAGTATCTACTTCTCATGCTGCCTCTGCCTCTCCTTTTCCTCAGCTTCCAGGTATAGCAGTTTCTCAATTTCCTCAGCCTGCAAACGTCACAGTTTCTCCTGGTCCTCACTCTCTGGATGCCTCAGTCTCTCAGCTGCTTCTATTTCCAAACGCCTAGTCTCCAACTCAAATCTCTTTAGCTCCAGATGGATTTTTAAGTCCTCTGCAGAAAGGTTGAGCTGTCCAATCTCGGAGTGTAGTACATCTCCACTGCCAGTCTGATTGTCCTCCTGATTGCTGTTTTCTGATGCAGCTGTGACCAAAGCTGCAATCATGTCTGCCTTAGTCAGGTTTCCATGCACCAGTCCCCTAGCCTGGCACATCTCAGCCAGCTGGCTCCTTGTCAGCTTTCCATACTCCTCTGCTGATATGCTGTCTGCTCGCCCTGACTAACTAAGCTAACAAAAGAAATAAGACAATTGTGATCTGAACCTTGAGTATTTACTGTGTGGCTGATTTAGAGTACAAAAACATCTTCAGTGATCACTGTACACAAGCTACAGGAATTCACTCTACCCACACCACTACAAGCCAATTAGTGTTTGCCAACCAATTAATATGTGATGTGGATATTTCACCACTGCCAAACAATTAATATGTGATGCCCGTGCCCTGGCCCAGCAATTAAGGAGCCTCAATCCTCACCACTAACACCAGTGAGGGGCGTCCATATAGGGAAAGGATAATAGATACACACATAGTAAAGTGCAATTTCCCTTAACAGCACACAGAGATCACAGTCAGTCTGGGACTGGTTTCTTCCCTTCTCTCCAGATCCCCAATAAGACTTCCCACTAGCACAGTTATAGGGTCCAGATCTCAGCCTAGTGGGCAAGCTAAAACCTCCAGCACCCTCTCTGTCTAACCAGTGCTTCGTGTCCCTGCCCAAGTATCTGACACACACACACTTTGAGGTAAGAGTTTTATACAACCACACAGACACTCCTGGGGAAGGCTGGCACAGGTTCTCCGACTGTGCCCCTTTTACTAAGACTATACGGTAGTACCAGCTGCCACCACCCACTAATATCAGCTACTCAAAGGCCCTTCTGAAAGGGTGTCCAATTATTACTGTGCAATATTATTATCCAAATGGTAAGTGTGACTGAACAGTCAAGGCTTATTAGAGTGACTTGGTACAGTATCACTACATTTATGCAATGTACTCTAGAGCTTAAATTAACACTACATAAAAAAATCACAGTTGAAAGGTTTAAAAATATTTAGTAATAAATAATAAAAACACAAGACAATACTTCTTACTACACAGTGGTAGTCAAGAGTTCAGAGATGACAGAGAAATACTTAAAATAATACCGTTGAAAAGTACATCAACACCTAAAAACACTTAGTCTAATCTTCCTAATTCCTAGCTATTTATAAGAGAAAACACAGTTTTAAATAACTTAAATATAGAAGCATGCAGTGCTGGTGATGTTGGATGTTTTCAAGACAAAATGCTCTGAGCTCTCTGATTCTCTCTCTTTAAATTGATAACACAGAGCTGCTTCACATGACATCATTCTTCACACTTCTCTGGTGTTTCCAGGCTAACAGAATCTACATTTACATTCTTTACACCTGGTCAGAAACCAGAGTAATAAAGGACATTTATACATGCAAATTCTAGCCATTAACTCTGGTCTTAAAACAACAGGCAGGATGCCTCCCTCTAGACATATAGGCTCTGAATATTTTGACATCAAAGACAGCCAATAAATGCTTGACTTAGCTTTCTTACAGCAGAGTGCACTGTTATTGCATTTTTGTAGTTCAATATCCAATACAGTCATTTCAAATTTAGGAGAAGAAGCCTGTGGCTTACATTAATATTTACAAATGACAGAATTATCTACAAAATTCTATCTGGCTAGGCTGGCAGCCTTCACCTATCTTCACAATTATGTAAACTCATTCTTTGAGAAGAAGGGCTTGCCACAATAGTGAGAGTTTTGCCCTCCTGTTTTTTTTTTCTCTGCATCTTTTCCTTCACCTGAGGCTCAAACAAGCATGGGCTCTCTTAAGAGGTACAGTGAATGAAAAAATTACAGTATCTGATTCAGATGTAATGACATATGGCAATGCCTAACACAACTGCCCTGGCTGCTGCTTCCAGTGTGTTATGCAGCAGTCTCATAGACAGAGTGTTCTTACTGACCTGGGAAACTAATTTCCTCTGTAAGCTCCCAGAGAGCAACTTGATCTTTATCTCCAGTGTTTTTTCGGCTAGAGCATGCTGAAGTCTAGTCAGCTGCATCAAGTAGATCAAAATAAAAAAACACACGTAGCAAAGGTAGTAGATTCTTTACTTCACCACAATATCATCTTGTACCTTGGCCTCTTGCCTTCAAGGATACATACAATCAAATGCATTCTACTTTTATATCAGGTTTAACCATTAATTAATTAATTAATTAATTAACTTGTGAACTACCTAAAAATTTTTAATATAAAATATAAAATATAAAATATAAAATCTCCCATTGCCTTAAACCTATAAAGTGACCCATACGTATTACATATTTTTAAAAACATTTTTCCATTTTTTAATAAATGTTTTCCTTACATTCCAATATATACATTACAATAATTTATAATACAAAATATTCAATACAATATATAATACATTTTAAATATCCAATTTAAATGTAATCTACCTCTAAATTTAGCCCTCTAGGTGTCAAAGCGCCATAATTTAAAATCATTTTGCTTTCAAGCACATTTAATTTTTGCTTAAGCTCACCACTTTTTGCTTGAAATGGCCTTGCCAAAACACTAAAGAAAAAGTGGAGTCAACTCCTCCATGTACTTTGCAAAAATGATCTGCCACAGGACTTTTATAATTTTTATTTCGAATATCACCCAAATGTTCTAGAATTCTAACCTTGACAGCTCTTTTCGAATATCACCCAAATGTTCTAGAATTCTAACCTTGACAGCTCTTTTCATTTGACCTATATACCATTTTGTTTTCTCACATCCACATCCTATAGCATATACTACTCCACATGAATTACAAGTAAACCTATTTTTGCTTGAAAATGTCCTATCATTTATTAAACTTCCTGAAATATTTCTAATTTTTTGACAAACCTTACATTTCCCACAAGAAAATGAGCCCATGACTAAGTCATTTGATACAAATAAAGGCTTATTCAGCAGTTCCTTAAGGTTGGAATATCTCCCATATGAAAATTTTACTATGCTTGGGAACAAATTCCTGACTACCTCATCTAAACATACTACATGCCATAAGCCCAAAATCAAAAGGAAAAAGTGGTGAGCTTAAGCAAAAATTAAATGTGCTTGAAAGCAAAATGATTTTAAATTATGGCACTTTGACACCTAGAGGGGTAAATTTAAAGATAGATTACATTTAAATTGGATATTTAAAATGTATTATATATTGTATTGAATATTTTGTATTATAAATTATTGTAATGTATATATTGGAATGTAAGGAAAATTTATTCAAAAATGGAAAAATGTATTTAAAAATATGTAATACGTATGGGTCACTTTATAGGTTTAAGGCAATGGGAGATTTTATATTTTATATTAAAACGTTTAGGTAGTTTACAAGTTAATTGATTGATTGATTAATTAATGGTTAAACCTGATATAAAAGTAGAATGCATTTGGTTGTATGTATCCTTGAAGGCAAGAGGCCGAGGTACCAGATGATATTGTGGTGAGGTAAAGAATCTACTACCTTTGCTACATGTGTTTTTTTATTTTTATTTTCGAACAGAAGTATTTTTTGTCAAGTTGGGAGGGTGGCCTAATGGTTAAGGTGTTTGCCTTGCAAGCACAAGGTGCAGGTTTGAGTCTCACAAGGGATAATTGGCTTGGCTTAAAATGGCTCACAAGGGCAGTTAGCTTAGTACTAATCTATGAACCTAATCTATCTATGAAGTAGATCAAACCCTGGTAAAGAATGTGCCCAACATGTACACATGCTTTCTAAATGAGTCCAACACCCTAGACGCATTGCTGGTGGCGGTGGGGGTTGTGAATTGCAGGATTTCCTCAAAATGCTCTTTTTGAGGGCAGTGGCCATTACAGTTGAGTATGCTAAAGGAGGTCTTACTATAGAAATCATGATCCTTGGGAGGCAGAGCATTTTTTCCACTCTCCTATGTGTCACCACACCTGGCTGTTGCCAGGTGCACAGATTGACCAGTAAAACTACGTGGTCTACAATGAGCATCTACCAGGAGATAAGTGGTTCAGAGTGGAAAGCTTTCTGTAGAATTTCACCATCCCAGGAGTCGGATTCATTTGACCATCACCCCTGTTGTCTCATATTTCCCCAAATCTGTGGTCATCGGGGTAGATACTGGGGAAGCCTCTCCTTCAAGGTCCATGTTGGAAGACTTCATCATGGAGTATTATACGCCCTTTTCCTAAGACCCCTTGTAATAGAACGGTCCTAGATAAAGGAGAGAAAATCTGCACAAGAGAACTCTGATCTGTCTCTGCAGTGACTCCCCACTGCCCTGTTTCTATGATGGAAAATGATGAAGCTAAAGCACTAATCTGAGGGTCATCCATGGGTATTCGGAATAGAAAATAATGTAGAGTCCAAGGGGATGTCATTCTTCTTCAGGGTTGGGTCTGAATTTACTGAAGCAGGGGGAGTCATCAGTGCTGATTTAAAGGATGACATCAATGGTGATGATGAAACTGGTTGTACAACATATAGCTGAAGCATGTTGTACTGATGCATGGTCCAGAGAATG